>NC_091126.1:25983248-26033248 GCF_040183065.1 Periplaneta americana
ATGTTGGCGCAGTAGGAAAAGCCCATAAACACAATAGTATTACAAGTACAGTAAGTACGCAGTGTTTTATAAAGTAATATTTGCTTTAATACTAAATAGAAACTATATCTTCATGCATCAAACATACAACATTATTTTTTCTCTTTTATGAGCTTCAGTATTTCTAGGACTAAAGAGTTTCTAACAAACTTATAGGTTTAATCTGTTCTTGAAGAAAAAGTATTTTACAAATACCTCTGATAAGAGTCATGCCTATAGCATAATAACAGGTGGATTTTACTTAAAGCTTCTTTATTCTCAACTCACCCTTTTTATTTATGTGTAAGAATTTATTCCACCTTGTCTTTAGAGTTTCAATAATTACAATATGAAATATTTATCCTATGTTCTAATTATTTGAATTCCTCCCCCCCCCCCATTACTTTAGATTTAGAGTTTCGACGAATTACTTGGAGTTTCTGTTGCATATCTAAACACGTCTGCGTGACAGACATCTCTTACCGTCTGTGGTGTGCTCGATGCCAGTACCAGAACTGAACTGGCTTCATCATTGTTTACTAAGCCTCGGTACGCTTACAACCATTCACAGAATTGGAGTTGCATTGTATTAAACTAATCAGATTTTAGATGCATACAAACAATTGTTCTTCTTCTGACACATACAGTACTGTATCATCAAGTGGGATTTACTGACTGATAATAGAAGCACACATTAGCCAGAATGTCAAAGGCAAACTATTATTATTATTATTATTATTATTATTATTATTTAATGTGGCAGAGCTAAGTTCGGCAGGCTTCCTCTTTCGCCCAGCCAGATGCCTGACTAACTGAATACAACAGCCTTATCGATTACAGTAATTTATAGGATTAAGATATTCAACATAATCTAAAGGAGATTTTTCGAATTAATTAGTCCTGTCTATATCCCTGATCCATAGAAATCAAATGTTTTTTTTTTCATGTATTTTCATGTTCTCCGCATGTCGTTACCCATTAGGTCTCTAACGTAGAGCATCTTAGGGCATCAATCGCATTGTTAACATAATGAAGTCGGTTGTAGTTTTACTGTATTTCTGTAGCCTATATCTTTCTCTATGTGTTCAACTTTTAGGTTTTCTCGCTCATAATATTTTTCTCTGCATTTTTTAACTGATTTTCATTTTTCTTTTTCCAGTATTTCCATTTTCTTTTCCTCAAGAACATAATTGAGAGGTTCGGGTGTAAAACATGGTAAATGACATTTTAGTGTTTCGAAGTTATTAGGTAGTTACACATTTACACGTGCAACAGTTTGCATAGTTACCAGGAAAGTAAAATCTGTATACTTCTGCCATCTGCTGAGATGTTGAAAAACTAACTACTGCATTAGACGCAGAATGTAAGATACCATATTACACGCTACATATCTCAATTTTTCCAAAATGCCAGTTACCATGTTTTACGCCCGAGCCCCTCAATTCTTTCCTCTTCCTCTCCTTTTTCATCCTAAAATTTCGCCCTTCTTTCTCTAATATTCGTATCCCCAATTATTCTATATCACACACAGGAATCAGAGAAATACAAACACACACAAACAAGAACAAAGATACTAAGCACACAAAAACAAACACAAGCACATACAAAAACAAACGCAAGCACACACAAAAACAAACACGAACACACACACAAAAAGAGGGACACACAAAAACAAACACATGGACAGACGAAACAAACACAAACGAAGACACAAAAACATAAGGAAACTACACAAATACACACAGTAACAAACAAGCATACAAAGAAACAAATGCAAGCACACAAAAAAGCACAATAACACACTCCTAAACAAACACAAACACACAGGAAAAGAAACACAACTTACAAACTTACTTACAAATGGCTTTTAAGGAACCCGAACGTTCATTGCCGCCCTCACATAAGCCCGCCATCGGTCCCTATCCTGTGCAAGATTAATCCACTCTCTCTCATCATATCCTATCTCCCTCAAATCCAGTTTAATATTATCCTCCCATCTACGTCTCGGCCTCCCCAAAGGTCTTTTTTCCTCCGGCCTCCCAACTAACACTTTATACACAACACAAGCACACAAAAAAACACAAACAAGCACAGGCATGTAGAAATACAGGCTAAACAAACACATAAGCATACAATTTAATAAGAACAAATACACACATGCACAAACTCACACATAGATACAAACAGACACATATACATATTGCTGGCGAAAGTGTGACACCTCGTAAGTCCTGAGACCCAAATATTTTCGGGAATTCAATAAAACTGTTCTGTATTAAATTTACTTGATATTTTAACAAAAGCATGATTCATAAAATTATCTCAGAATTATTTCACGTACTTTTATAAATCTTACTTCTGTCCATATGTCAAGCAAATAGGTATAACACGTAACAGTTTTGTTTTCCTAAAAATGTTGGTTTTCAGGACATATGATATGTTCCACTTTTGCCAGAAATATACAAACACATATTCTAAAACAAACTCACAAACACCCATACACAAACTCACGCTCACACACATAGACAAGAGAAAACATACATACATATTATTTCCAACCCTTAAACAAGTCAGTTTTCCTGAAGAACTTAATTTCCTACTTAAATTTTGGTGAGTTAATGAGCGTGGAAGAGGAAGTCGAAGTACTCCAAGAAAGCCTACCCCTAGTCGCTCTATCCTCAACTAATTCACAAACTCCGCCAAGCATAGACTCGCAAAACTAATTAATAAAAGGTAATTCCGACGACATTACCATTACATTGGGCGTGAAAGTAGAAAACTGTAGGTTTTCAGAGCGCACTGCCTCGCGAACATGGCAAGATTCCTCGTAATTCAACCGTCGCAAAGTTTTGAATAAAAATAGACGAATGTAAGCAACAGGAAGGAGACAAATATTAAATGAAACGTCTGTCCGTATATTTGTAGCAATCTCATCCAGCCTTACTTCCCCTCCTCCAACTCAGACAAAAACTTTTTTAATTACTTAGATTGAACATCGAAAAGTAAAATTAGTCCTGAGGCTTACGCTGATAAGTTCCATTAAAATCTCTTTCACTCATTTGCCTTGAGATGCACTACATGTTATTTTGTTCTACGAGACTGCTACGAGATTCTTACAAAATTATATAATTATATTATAGTTGCAATTACATTATTATCTTATCTTTCTGACACGTATTTATCTTCACTTCCTTGTACCTTGTTCCGCCTCGAGTTCGTAATAGGAGCTCATTATTGAATCTGTAGACGCTGGGTGGAACTCTAGAGGCATATGATCCTATTCATAAAAGTAAAGTTGAAATCCAGTCCTTGAACGAAGTGAGAGCTCCTTTCAGGTAGAAAAATTCGTTAAAATTCCTAGCATTCAGGTTTTCATTATTTAAAAATAAATTGATATTTTGAAATCGCAAGAATTTCATTTATGGAAGAAAGATACCTTTCTTTGACATTTTACCTTTCTTAATTATTGACTCCATACTTTTTACAACGTTTACAACCAACAAGTTATTGTTATGGATTCAATATTCTAGATACAGTCTTTCTTACAACCAAAATCGATAATCAAGTTATGGTTGGAAACTGAATTAAAGTAGACCAGCGTTTCTCAAACTATGGTCCGCGGACCACCTGTGGTCCCCGAGGTCTGCCCTTGCGGTCCTTGACAGAAGAAAAAATTAAATTGAAACGAATTGCGTATCACACTATAGCTGAAAATTTCATAGTTTGGAAATGACACATGGCAATCGCCTTTCACTTTTTCTCCCAGTACTGATATTTTAAGAAAATTATTACCCTACATGTTTACCGACTTCCCACTCTATTCTCAGCAACAAAAGAGGGATTTAAAGCACTATGAACGTGGTGTTTCTCGCCATCTTTTCCCTGCACATCAGCTGAGGACATGTGGCTAAGTATATTGCCATATCTTCCAGATGTATTCTCAAAACTGAACGAACTAAATCTCTCTCTACAAGGTAATTCTTGACTATTCTCAATGCGGATGAGAAAAAAGTGTTCGAGAGGAAAGTTGGTTTGTGGGACATTTCCGTAAAACAGAGGATTTTTTCACTATTTCCAACCTTAGAGTCTTTTTTGGTTGAAAATGATTTAGTTATTGGAAAATAATTGTGCAATGACATATGTTCGCATCTCGAAACTCTGAGGTCACAACTTGAAACTTATTTACCAAGTAAATATGACGAATTTTCATGGGTTCGTGAGCCCTTTCATTGCGATATTGAAAATTGCAAACTTTCATGAGTGATAGAGAACAGTTAATTGAACTCTCCACTTAAAATTAAATTCCAAGCGGAAGGTATGGTTAATTTCTGGACCTCATCAGAAGTGAAAAGAGAATATAGTGAACTTTACAATGGTTCTTTACAGATTATAGGCTAATTCAGTTTGCTTTTACATATCTGTGTGAGAAAGGGTTTTCATCACTAACTCTAATAAAAACAAAGTACCGAAATCGACTCGATGTATGTGACGATCTCCGACTTAAGCTTACCGGCATACATCCAAATATAGAACAACTGTGCAAGAATCGGCAGGCTTATCCATCTCATTAATGTGAGTACCAACATTTATTTATTTTGTTTAGTTAATAAGTTAAACATTATCCAAACTCTAATAGCCATGATTTATTAAAAACAAAAATTAATTTTTTCTATTAACATTAACTTAATTAGTAAATACTAATATAAAAATCAAATGAATTAAGTTAATTTTAATTAATTAATTCTGTTTTAAAATATAAATATACTGGTATTAAAATATACTACATAAATGATAAATTTGCTTTCGAAGGGAACAAGAGTAAGTGGTCCGCGAAAATGTTCCGACTTAAAAAAGTGGTCCTTACTTCAAAGAAGTTTGAGAAACGCTGAAGTAGACAGTTTTAACAACACAGAATGAGTATTTTTTTAATCACTTTACCATTAAGACAAAATGATTTGAAAGATCTTGTTACACAGATATATTCACAACAAGGAATTACAAGCTGTCATTGCTTGCTCTCCTCAACAATATCAAATGCTTCCTCGCTCTCCTTTGCCATATGGCAACATTCTCCTCTAGTGTGATCGGGCAAGATTATGCTTCCATGTGAACGAGATATTATTGTTCCTGCACAGACAATGGACCTCCAGGTGAGAATTAACGCCACACACTCTAAGCGGTACATGCACGGGCTATTGATTAGAAACATGTATTAGGAAGTCCATCAAACACTTTGCCTCAATGACCCAGGGAGTCGCAGAGCTAGCGTCCTACATTGAGAAATTATCAATACGTATCTCAGGTTGGAAGGTTCTATTCACGAGAAACAATCCCATATGCAGTTATGTGACATGTGTTCACTACATGCAAACAAACATACATACAATACCTGTGCTAGTATGCGTTTTGTATAACTGGGTAGTATAGACGACCAAAATAATATAAAAAAGTGAGAGAAATGTGTAAAAGCTGGGGTTGCTCATTTGCAATATATTTAAATTTGGTAAGTAGGCCTAAAATCATTCTTTATTGATGTATCTTTTATTAATTTTGTATAGGTCATATTGCTTTATTATTCATCAATTTAATTTGCTGTATATTACTTCACACGAACAGACTATTCCATACCGTATATTATATGAAACGAACAGTGTCAAAACCGGACAGCTAAAGGAAAAACTTCATTTCTCGTTGGATCTCAGTATATTTAATGATTTAAAACTTTACAAGGTTATTATTTATTATTACAATAAAATTGTCTTGAAATTCAGCATATATAAACAAAAAACTGCCTATTAATATTATTATTATTACTACTTCTACTATTATTATTGTTATTACTACTATTAATACTACTACTACTATTATTACTACCACTACTACTACTATTATTATTATTATTATTATTACTTCTACTATTATTGTTCTTACTACTACTACTACTACTACTACTACTGCTGCTGCTATTATTATTATTTTTTCCCCAACCGTAAGACGAATGTCAGGTCATCTATGGCGCATTCTCGGCCTCATCTCGCAAAATACAACCACGCTCTCATGAATTCCATCGACGCTAAATAACCTAGTAGTTGATACAGCGTCGTTAAGTAACCAAGTAAAAAAATATAAGAAAATAAATATATAAGTAATATTGTAATAAATAATTAAAAGTAATTAAATAAGTAATTAAGTAAATAAGTAAATAGATAAAAAATAAAAATTACTGTTTCAGTAGACAGAAATTGTCATTTTACCTGATTTGGTGATATGTGGTAACAGTTGGCAAAACTGACAAGGCAGTGCTATTATCGTCTTAGGAAATAATCTCATATGAATTCCACTGAAGCGAAATCTGGTTATTATTATTATTATTATTATTATTATTATTATTATTATTATTATTATTACTTACAAATGGCTTTTAAGGAACCCGAAGGTTCATTGCCGCCCTCACATAAGCCCGCCATCGGTCCCTACCTGTGCAAGATTAATCCAGTCTCTATCATCATATCCCACCTCCCTCAAATCCATTTTAATATTATCCTCCCATCTACGTCTCGGCCTCCCTAAAGGTCTTTTTCCCTCCGGTCTCCCAACTAACACTCTATATGCTTTTCTGGATTCCCCCATACGTGCTACATGTCCTGCCCATCTCAAACGTCTGGATTTTATGTTCCTAATTATGTCAGGTGAAGAATACAATACGTGCAGTTCTGCGTTGTGTAACTTTCTCCATTCTCCTGTAACTTCATCCCGCTTAGCCCCAAATATTTTCCTAAGCACCTTATTCTGAAACACCCTTAACCTATGTTCCTCTCTCAGAGTGAGAGTCCAAGTTTCACAACCATACAGAAGAACCGGTAATATAACTGTTTTATAAATTCTAACTTTCAGATTTTTGGACAGCAGAGTGGATGGGAAGATCTTCTCAACCGAATAATAACACGCATTTCCCATATTTATTCTGCGTTTAATTTCCTCCCGAGTGTCATTTAGGCTATATTTGTTACTGTTGCTCCAAGATATTTGAATTTTTCCACCTCTTCGAAGGATAAATCTCCAATTTTTATTATTATTATTATTATTATTATTATTATTATTATTATTATTATTATTATTATTATTATTATTAACTCGTAATTTATCACGGAGAACGATACACTTGCCAGATGTTGTCCTATTTATTCGAAAATTCCTACATGTATTAGCAGGTGCACTGCAAGAATCTGGGAAACTTTATAATGAATCTCAATCAAGTACCTTATAAGAAAACTTAAGAGATATATATTTCACAATGTACAAAGTTTGGGCTCTTTGTGATTAAGGAAAAATGATGACTGATAACACACGTTGACAAGGCATCCAAGTGTTCCGAGTCCAAGAGTTTTCATTTAATAAAAGTTTTCAAAAACAAACTTTAAACTCAGAGTAGATTGTCTTCTTAAGTAATGGCTTCTGATTTGATGTTCTTACTTAAGTAGGCTTACTAGAAAAAAAGAGAGAGGAGGAGGAGAGAACAAGAAAAACTTCTTCACTAACAACGGAGGCCCACCATTTCTGAAAGTCGGGACAAATTAGCCCTCCAAGAAACTTTGTTTTGTGTGTAATTAGGACTGCTCTGATATGCTCCTGTTCACTTAATAGGCTACTCTCAGTTCTAGTTTTGAATATGATAAACTCGTTTGTCCAATCAGCTCTCTCTGCAGTCGGGTTAAGACGTCTCTTTTAAACTTATTACTATACAGACTTTCCATGGAAATGACAGTATACTCTCAAAGAACTTCACATCCAGTTCTCCTAGATATAAGATATTAAATGAGTAAGAATTATGCATTCTAAAAGAAGACCCGGATAACAAGGGTTAAGGTTCTTATGTTGAAAGGCGGCATAAGTAGTTTTTGATCAAAAAGAAATTCAGATAACGAACTGATTTAAATATGTTCAGCTTAGAATGAGTACAGGAATAGAAACAGTGAAGACATGTAGGCCTATACTTTCAAAAAATGTCAAAAGAGGCTATCCAAAATGATGCTGAATTGCAAATGCAGTTGTCACAGAGCTATGGGACACAAATTGGCTGTAGTCCAGTGAAAGATTATCTGTAGAGAATACATTTTTAGTCAGTCTAAATTGAAGGCTTCAGAGCCATATCTTATTAAAGATGGAGAGTGGGATGATCCGGATATCAGAAATCCCGACAATCGGCTCAGAAATGAAAATCAGTCTAGCAACACATTACGGTGTTGTGAAATTGCAGTTCCTTCCGTTGAGTTTAATCTATAATCTTTTCGCTGTAAGAAAAGTTCTAATATAAACAATAGCACGTGACTGAAGTGAGGCTTCATTGGCCGCTGTTTGGCGCCATAGATTCTCAGTACATGTTCCCGCCTACTGTTGTACGTTCTGTTTCATTTTAAACATTTCCCTTCACTCGACAACCTCACTACTATGCTTTCGTTTGCTTAGGAAACATTTACTTTATAGTTAAAGGTAAAAGGTAAAAGGTATCCCCGTAATATGCCATGAAGGCACTTGGGGGGCATGGAGGTAGAGCCCCATGCTTTCCATGACCTCGGCACTAGAATGAGGTGGTGTGGTCGGCACCACGCTCTGACCGCCTTTTTACCCCCGGGAAAGACCCGGTACTCAATTTTCTAGGAGGCTGAGTGAACCTCGGGGCCGTTCTGAAAGTTTGGCAACGAGAAAAAATCCTGACACCACCTGGGATCGAACCCCGGACCTTCCAGTCCGTAGCCAGCTGCTCTACCAACTGAGCTACCCGGCCGCCCATTTACTTTATAGTTACTGTAATTAAAACTCACTTAACTTTTTATATACATTTAAGACTATTTGTTTTCCTCCGCTTTTGAGAGGGTTTCCACTCTTATGTTTAATAACCATACACACCGAGGATGCAGAAATTATACTTCAGTACCACGTGCTTACGTGAACAACTACGAGCTCAAGTAACGCCAGCCTGTTACAAGAACAGACTACCTCGGTATTACTGTCGGTATTCATCCGCGTTCATAGTCCATAACAAAATATAAAAGTAGCTTTTCTTTTACATAGCGTTATAAACATAAGTGTAGTTATATGTTTCATCGTATTTAACAACTAGAATTCAATTTTTTTATTTTCAAATAATACAAGATTATGGTTTCCAAATACGGACTATATTTTCCTGCGTCATGTGAGTGTTTCGACTGGGAGCCAATCACGGGTATGACAGCAACGTGCTTATGTTTACATTAGGATTTTTCTTACAGCGAAAACAGTATAGACCAGGGGTCGGCAGAACGTCATAGCATATATCAAGAAACAAATACTACAGACTCATCAAACCTGGAACACGAGATGGACGACATGCACAACCGGATCACTAACAAGAGACACCTACTTCCCAACAATCCACGACCGACTCAAAAGCCATCACTTCAAACCGACTTTCGTAACAACGCAGTTTCTTTCTGGACATGGGAAATTTGGTACTTACTTCGACAGATTCAACATTCCAGCAGACATCGACTCTACATGCTCCTGCCGCGAAGACCTTCACAGTGTGAAACACCTTCTATTTGACTGTCCTATTATTGAAGCAAAGAGATTTCAAATAAAGGCACATCTTCTGGACTGCAGCACCGAATATAGGACTCCACTATGTGAAGTAATCAAAAAACCTTGTTGCTACAGACAATTTATAGACTAGCTAAACTTCATCTTTAAAAGACTTTAGATAAATATTTCACCATTATATGTTTCAAAATAAATAGTATAGATAAATTGTTTACCCATAACAAAAAACTAAAACCCTAGCATACCGCTCGGTGAATTAGGGTTCTTTTCCGCGGATATTTAATAATAATAAAATTACGTCACTGGCAACTAAACCCGTAATACAGGGACATCATTTTATTTTTACTTCAATTTTTATTGTACCCGAGTTTTTTAATGTACTTCACTCCCACCCCTTCTACTAATAGAGTTTCAACTGTTCTCCAGACAGAATCAAGGCCGCTTATAGTAAACAGCACTGAGTTACTGAGTATAGTACGTTCCAGAAATATGTTCGCGTTTTCCAGTGACGAAAGAACTTTTAATATTGAATCATATTTTCGCAAAGGTACTGTCCGTTTGCCTACGTCGCATCCCGATTTCCCCCACCTGCTTCCGCACGGCCCTCTGTAAAACCAGGCCTGTCTTAGCTCTTCTGAAAACATTAATTTCTGTTAGGAATTGGACGTTTACGTAATATTATACAACTGTTTAAAATAACTTAAATAAAAGGGCCTCGTTAAGTAATTAACTGTCACGTGATTTCCCTCCTTTCTACGATCCTGCGGCATAACCACTTGGACGGGCAGTAGATAACATGTCTGAATAATTTTATCTGTGCGGGTCGTGCAGAAGTGAAGATTGAATTTACAGTACGTAAGGTACTCTTTTATAGAGTAGGTACAGAATTATTTCAACATGAGTTACTAGTAAGAAGGACGAAACTGGTAAATGGAATTAGATGCAATAGTCTATATGCGATAATATGCACAAAAGAACTGAAGTCTGTAGGCTATCGAAATGAACGGCTACCATTTTCAAAAATGTGTTTAAATATCCATATTATGATTATTTTTCAATCGAACTTCATTCTCTATATTGTACGCTAATGTGCTGTACACAGTATAATATAAAGTGCATAATGAATACGTCCGCATGGACAGCTCAGTTCGTGAGTAAAAACACTTATTCTTAATACATTTTGATTAAATAAAAACCTAATGAAAATTATCGAATTCAAAATCGCGATATTTCCTAGTTTACGTAAATTGTTGAAGTACTTTTCTTCCCTCCTATACCTAGTAAAGTGATTTGTTTGTGTTTTGCGCCAGTATCATCGAACTCCAGTTGTGGAAGTGGGTAGCGAACGGTTTTTCCGGTTCTCTGAAGGTATAGCCAAGTTAATATTAAAAATGTTAGTAAAAATAAAATGATGTCCCTGTACATAAAGAGATTCAGTACCTGCCCCTACAGAGATACGATGTAATTGCCTCAAGCCGCGCGATTTGCCGACCGCTGATCTAGGCTTTCTCAAGTCTGGGTTTTCACTAAATTCCAATTATGCAGCAAAGATCAATTAAACTTACGGCTTTGTGAAATGCACCTGCACAACAAGCAGTAACTGGGCTGTGCGTGGTAACTCACACTGTTCTGACAGTTAAGCGTTGGTTTTTCTGAACCGACGCATGCGACGTGCGAGGCCCGCCTCGCACAAATCCGGACTACAAGAGAGATAGTGAGTGGTTTCTATAGCTGCGAGATGCGAGGACTGTGCACCTCGCAACCAAAGAATCCACTCACTATTTCCCCTGTAGTCCAGATTTGTGCGACGCACCTCGCACCTCGCACGTTGCAAGGTTTAAGTGGGGATTGCGGAGGGGAGATCCAAAGTCATTGCTTTTCGTCTAGCAACTGCACAGTACAAACAGACAGGAGGGAATATGTTCTACAACGTATTTCGCAGTCTACTGGAAAAAAAATAGTAATATACGTTACAAGAGCGGTATGTTGACGTTTTCATGGTCGAGGAAAAGATTGAAGAAGCGAAACGTAGTTGAGATTTTTAATTTCCGAGAACATGAAAACAAACATACCGCTCGTGTATCGTACATTATTTTGTGCGAAGATCGTTTATTACATACCTGAAAGACGAATTTCTAATTAGTTGCAATGAAATCTCCATGTTGGTTTCTGTTTAATGACGGCAACTTCGGAAAACCAAAATATCTTTCTTTAACATTGTTGCTATAATTTTTTTTCTGTGTTTACTATACTCCAGCAGGCCGTGATATACGTCTGTCTTTTTTTTCCCCAGTCTATAAATGCGAACTTAAAACAAACGGTAAGGTTATGTAATGATTTATTTTTCATTTTAATATTTTAACAATATTATTTATATAACATATTGCAATAATAACATCCGCATCTGGAATCTTGTTGATTTTTTCACGGCTTCCTTAATGTTACTTGCATCAGGAATGCAATAAGTTTCGTGGAGTAGTAGAATTTACTTAATTTTTGCAAATATTTAAAAACAATAATTAACATTGCAATTTAGGTGAAATTGCAGTGGTAAGTTTCCAATTTATAATTATTGCTATGTTAAACGTCTCTAAAAATAATATGTTAAAAGCCTAAAGCAGTAAAATGAATGTCGCGCTTAAGCGGTAAGAAGAGGGAAATTGTTATGTGTGTTACGTTGGGAATACTGAATGTGGTATTTCACACTTACCGCGTATTGGTTCTGTGCAGAAAACAAGCAAATAAGCACGATCTCGCACAAAAGTTTTTTCTGGCACTGAATAAACAATAATTTATAAATATCTTCAAAATCGATCAGTATATTTGCCTTTAAGGATATCTGGCGTTCGGATAATTGGACTTATACTCTAGTTTAGCAACATAAATTGTGAAGTCGTACAAATTTGAGAAACTAATATGAAAAATTTTTATGAAATATGAATATTTCACTAAAATATTATGAAACATGAAATATTTTTAGGCGCCATTTGCATTCTACGTTTCGTGAATTGTGAATCGTGAAAGTCTTTGTTCCCATACTGCTTGCAGGAATGGTTTGGAATATGAAATTTCATACCTTGCCTGTCTCCAGTGATTATATTGCTGATCAAATATTTATCCATTTCAAGAGCCAGAACATTGTTGAATGCCGGTCAGTAGTTTCTGGCCTTCTAGCATGCCGCCTTAACCTAGTGATACAAAATTCTGACTAAAAACGATAATAATACGTTAAAGCGGAACCAGGTTGAACTTCTGCGTGTGTGCGTGTGTACACACGCAAGTATAGAACGCAGTTAAAAACATTTTGAAAAATCACAGTTCCACCGATACTTTGGAGGAAACGTAGAAGAGGGCGTAACATTGGTCGTAGGATGTCAAATATTTAGCTAAAAGCATGGTGTTGCATTTTTAAATCGTACTACGAGCGGGCACACTGGAATATGGACGATGGCGTGGGAGAAAGCACCCAGACGGTGACTTAACCCAATAAATCATTCATGAGTCAAACTGATATCAGAAACCTTTGAGCTTTAGTACTACTTCTAATAAAACAATGCATTATTTATGGATGGGCGTATTCGAAAAAACCGTCGTAACTAGAAGCGCAATCGACTTAGGTTTGATATCTACGTTATTGATATTAAATCACAAAATAGGAAGGCTATGTGATGGGCATTTTAGTTGCACGAAACCAAAATCTAGGCCACTTACCGCATGCGAGGGTTTTCCCGCGTGTCTATACTTATGATTTCTTTACGAACCGCTCGCCCTCTCTTCGAAAATTAGAAGAGAGTTTCAGAGTAGGAACTGTTAGTAGAATTTTATTACAGCACTGGTATTCAGTCAGCGATTCAGTGAACCCGTCAATACGAGTAAAGGGAGTTTAATTTTCGGAGCATAGGACATATCTGAGCACAGGAACTGATTTTCAATTTCTAATTCACGGAGACACGTTCACTTTTAGAATGCAAGATTTCCGATATTTACAACAAAGCTTGCGAATGAGCTTTTCTAAAAGAGTTTTCAATGAGCTAATAAGTAAAACCCCTGATCATACCCCCTCTTGTTTGAACCAAAATGCAAAACTGTTACAGTATTTAATCATAGTAATAATTTAGGCCCAAGAATATATAACAAATGCATATTTAAATATCCTGATCTTGTCAATACTAATAACTTATTTCTATTATTAAATTTAAAAAGTTATGTATGGATTTTATAAAAATTTTAAAAAAATTGTAAATTTAAATTTATATATTATAATTGCATAGTAGACATAATACAAATTGTATTGTATACTTATTAATTTCAATTCAGGAATCCGCCCCTGAGCACGAGTTCTACTCTTTCAGGGGCGAGCTAAAGTTGTTCTGTATATATTATATTTTATGTTGCAATCAGCGCTTTTTTCAGCCGGAACGGTCCGGAACGCGTTCCGGTAAACTTTTTGCCATTACAAATTCCAACGAGATATATTTTATAAGCGAAATTGAAAATTAAAATTGCCTCCACTGTCGAGTCCAAGAGTTTACATTTTGTCATTATTATCGTTGGTGCAAAAGTAACTCATGCAATCTAGTGCTGCCATCTTCCGTTATTGATTCTGAAACTATAGCTCGAAATCGCAAAATTTCTGTTATGCTTAAAATCGATGAGCTCCGTTTGGAAGTTACTGTAATACAAGGAATGTAGGCCTAATATTTTAAACCTACGTTTTCGTTGTATAATGTGATCGAGTGATAGAGTTCCGGTACACTTTTTTCCGGAAAAAAGTGTTACAATTATTAGGAAAAATAAATAAATAAATAAATAAATAAATAAATAAATAAATAAACGAATGAATGAATGAATAAATAAATAAATAAATTATTGAATGAATAAATAAATAAATAAATAAATAAATAAATAAACAAATAAATAAATAAATACATAAATAAATAAATAAATAAATATAGCCTACGTGTATGTAAGATTGACCATTTCCACGTTCTGAAATGTCAACATGACACATGGCGTATGAATTTTTTTCAAGACTTACGAGAGTTGTTGATTTTTCGGTTATGTGCTTACTAATAATGACTCTGTTAGTCGTTTTACTCATTTCATTTATTTTTCTCCTTCTTCTTCTTTTAAGCCTCAGGCTGATCATATTCAAGAATGTGAGAATGTTCGGTCAATTCCTTTGTCAAAAAACACTTGTAATTTTTCATTCACTTAGTTGTGTAAACCATTTGAGAATATTGCTAGTGGTGTTTTCCGTCTGGCGGCAAGCTTATTGATATTTGGACTGGTCAAATTAAATTTAAATTATGTTTTATTTAAAGACGCTCGCAACTGCCGAGGTTATATCAGCGTCGCCAGTGTGCCGAAATGTTGTCCTGCAGGAGTTCTTTTACATGCCACTAAATCTAGTGACATGAGCCTGTCGCATTTAAGCACACTGAAATGCCATCGACTTGGGCCGGGATCGAACCCGCAACCTCGGGCACAGAAGGCCAGCACTATACAGACTGGGTCACCCAGGCCGAAGGACTGGTCAAGGTTCTCCTGTAGTTCAGATCCAATGTGTGTTTATTTTGGCCTTGAGCTTTCTGATAATGCTATTCCTGAAAATGATGAAGAATATGGTATACGTACATACATTTTCTGGCGTGGCAATCAAAATAATGTATTATTAATTTTTTTGCAATTCTGTTTCCATTGGTCCGGTGAGCAAAAATTGGGCACTACCAATAAGTATCCAATAAGGAAATTCTCTGTCTAATAGTCTAATGAATCATTGCGTTAACAGACACTACTCTATGGACAAGAGCTGTTTCGCCATAACTGGAGGTGACGTAAGAGCCGATAACGTGTTCTAGCATTGCTCGATGCAGTCGCTCTTTACACTCCGTTTTTGGAATCTGTAAAGTAAGTCGACGCATTTGGGTGAAGCCATGACAATCGAATGGGCGAAGCCTATCAGTACAGGAGAGCTTTGCGGTCTGCATCGGCTCACGGCCGCTAAGGGGTAAGATGCGCGTGGCAGAAGGTAGTAGGTAAAGCCTTGGTTTTTCTGAACCGACGCATGCGTCGTGCGAGGTGCAAGGCCCGCGTCGCACAAATCCGGACTGCACGAGAAAAAGTGAGTGGTTTCTATAGTTGCGAGGTGCGCAGACCTCGCATCTCGCAGTCATAGAAACCACTCACTAACTCTCGTGTAGTCCGGATCTGTGCGAGGCGGCCCTCGCACCTCGCACGACGCATGCGTCGATTCAGAAAAACCAAGGCTTAAGGTGGCATTTTAGAGGCTCGTCTTAAAGCAATACTTTCTCCCAAAGCGATCATTGGACTAACCTCCTCCACTCACCACTTGCGCAAAGGACTTGTTTCGTCTGCTACACTCTACAAAGTCCATAAACGGAGTAGAGTTATAACTTAAATAGATCCTTCTGTAAAGTAAAGGCCCATTCACAATTAAAAATTAAACATAACCTTAATATAAACCCAAAATTTGCGCCCAGGCTACCAAATGGGATCATTCACAATGATTCACATAAGCATAGACATAAACATTACCGTAAGACGTTAACATGAAAGTTTGCAAACTCCAAACTTTTATGCTTATGCTTACGTGATTTGCAGACAGAACACAATCGTGGAGCGCTGAAGTATACGACAGAATATGAGGAAATGGCGTCGTTGTTATGTTTCCATGGTTGCCAAGTATGTTTGCGGTTATGTTTATGTTCCCATCGTGAATGATATTGATTTTACCGTAAAGTTTATATTCTTAAGTTAACGCTTACGTTATGTTTAATTTTCATTGTGAATGAGCCTTAAGTGTTACTATGCAGTAAAAACAGTAACTGTGTTCATGGCCTTATGTTGTAGAAAAATCCACTGTTTCTGAGCCATAAAATATGTGCACAGCAGATATTTTTGTGGGGTACTCCCTATTCCAAATCTGAAATCATAAACTCCTACATATTGCACTTGGATCCACCAAGATTTGAACTTCGGTGTGGCCTTTGAGGGAACTGTATATCACGCTCGTATTGAGGTCTTAAAATTTACCGCTCTCTGACTAATTTGAAACATCGACATTTTGTAGAAAGTAGAGCTACTAATATTTAATACAGCTCAAATACTCAAACGTGTCTCTGTCATGTAGACAATTAACAGAAACTACGACAATTACAAGCTATTAATCGTCGGTGTTAATGTTTCATAAGTACATAATCATCGTAATACACGGCTGTCAAAATAATTTTGCACATGTCAATTAAACATTAATCTATCGACAAAGAGATTTAAATGATCGATTACCCATTTGAAAAGTGAAAATTGGAGGGGGTGTGTACAAACATAAAAGAACACATAAAAAAGGGAGAGAAACTATTTTCGAATACGAGACATCATCAGAAACAAATGTGGGCCCGATAGCAATTCATGCATTTGTCATTTTTCCACTGTCTGATAAATCAGAGCAGAGAGTTTAGTATTGTTCCAATATTCAATAATATCGTGATGCAATAAAACACGGACAATGGGGTAACACATATAGGGGAAAGTGTATATTATCATTTATTGTGCCCAAAAAAAAATATAAACTACCTCTGAGCACCCACCCACCCTCGCTTGCTCACTCACTCCCCCGGTTGTACAACCGTATCCGATTAGATTCGCATCGGATTTCAAACCATTTGTTATCACTGGGCGAAATTTATTTCACCGGTTTACAAATACTTGATTCTGCATTACCAAACCCGGTGCAAGAGCATAAAGATAACACCAAGCCGCTCTATTATGCAACCCGCATCGCACTCTGTATTTATTCGCTTTATTACATCTTTACTACCGGAGAGTTATTCAACTCCAACGAGTACCTTACTTGCCACATGTACACACGCGGTCCCCAATAATTTGCATAACGCTCGATTCACACTAAACACGCTCGCGATCGGGTCAAGGTTACATTTCAACGCTGCCATACTTCCCATGTTATTAAATGTACTTGTTGATCTTTCTGGTCACTCAGTGATAGAATACTTCGCCAACTACGTACAGTACCAGAAAAAAGAAAAGGCCCGATATTCTGAGGTAGTTTCACAGCGCGATTCACAAGGTAACGTTCATAAGGCGATTGACACGGCGCTCAGAAGCGTGGCTTTTTGTCTCGCCTCAGTAGTTCAGACGGTCCATCAGAAGGGAGCGGGTTCGAGCCTCACCCCAGTATTTTTTTTTTTCCTGAATAAAGTTAAAATGGAGTTTTACAGTTTTGGGGCCGATGTTTCAAATTGTATAACAAAGAGTTGAAAAATTATGAATAAATATATCCCAACTCTGGTCCCATCTGCATGACATGCCCTCTAAGCTATTGAGACGAGATGGAAGGCCTCGCTTCTATACGGCATGTCAATATCCTCACGCATGTCCAAATTTCGATTTTACTGCATGATTTATGTATATATTTTTACAACTAAATCCATTTTCTTCGCATCTTAACAAGTGGGTTTCAGAACGGGTTATGACAATACTCGAAATGTAACGAACTCCGTTAGCGATAGCGTGTGTATCTGTGCTCTAGGCATCTGAGCATGCGCAGTGTCATATCTGGGATCCAATTTTTGAAGCAGTCCATTACTTTTTGCGGTGCTGTACACATTATTTGTACTTCAGTTTAGCAGCAGCAGTAGTAGTAGTGTAGTAGTAGTAGTAGATGTATTAGCAGTAGTAGTATTAGCAGTAGCAGCAGGAGTAGTACTAGTAGTGGTAATAGTGGTAGTACTGGCGGTAGTAGTAGTAGTAGATGTTGCGGTAGTAGTACTTGTGGCAGTAGTACTAGTGGTAGTAGTGGTAATAGTAGTAGTTGTATTAGGAGCAGCAGTAGTAGTAGTAATAGTACTAGTAGTGGTAGTAGTAGTGATAATAGTAATAGAAGTAGTTGTAGTAGTAATAGTAGTAGTAGTAGTAATAATAGTAGATGTAGTAGCAGTAGTAGTACTAGTAGTGGTCGTGATGTTAGTAGTGGCAATAGTAGTATTAGTAGTAGTAGTGGTAATACTAACAGTAGTAGTTGTAGTATTAGCAGTAGTAGTAGTACTAGTAGTGGTAGTAGTAGTGGTAATAGTAATAGAAGTAGTAGCAGTAGTGGTGGTAGTAGTAGTAGGCCTAATAGTAGATGTATTAGCAGTAGTATTAGCAGTAGCATCAGGAGTAGTACTATTTTTTTATTTTAGTAGGTTATTTTACGACGCTTTATCAACATCTTAGGTTATTTAGCGTCTGAATGAGATGAAGGTGATAATGCCGGTGAAATGAGTACGGGGTCCAGCACCGAAAGTTACCCAGCATTTGCTCATAGGAGTAGTACTAGTAGTGGTCGTGATAGTAGTGGCAATAGTAGTAGTATTAGTAGTAGTAGTGGTGGTAACAGTAGTAGTAGTATTAGCAGTAGTAGTAGTAGTAGTAGGAGTGGTAGGAGTGGTAGTGGTAGTGGTAATAGTATTGGTAATAGTAATAATTCTTGTAGTTTAATATTAGCAGTAGTAGTAGTAGTAGGAATAGTGTATTAGTGGTAGTAGTAATAATAGTGGTAGTAGTAGTAGGAGTAGTGGTGTTAGTAGTAATAATAGTTTATTAGTAATAATAGTAGTTTTAGTATTAGCAGTGGGAATAGTAGTATTAGTAGTAGTAGTAGTAGTAGTAGTAGTGGTGGTAACAGTAGTAGTAGTAGTAGTAGTAGTAGTAGTAGTAGTAGTAGGAGGAGGAGGAGTCGTAGTGGTAGTGGTAATAGTATTGGTAATAGTAATAATTCTTGTAGTTTAATATTAGCAGTAGTAGTAGTAGTATGAATAGTTGTATTAGTGGTAGTAGTAATAATAGTGGTAGTAGTAGTAGTAGGAGTAGTGGTGTTAGTAGTAATAATAGTGGTAATAGTAATAATAATAGTAGTTTTAGTATTAGCAGTGGGAATAGTAGTAGTAGTAGTAGTAGTAGTAGAGGAGTAGTGGTGTTAGTAGTAATAATAGTGGTAATAGTAATAATAGTAGTTTTAGTATTAGCAGTGGGAATAGTAGTAGTAGTAGTAGTAGTAGCAGCAGCAGTACAGTGAAACTTCTCATAACGAAAGCCTTTCATTACTCGACACTTTTAAGTTCCAGTCACCCGTAACAAGTGAGAAGTTCTTCTCTGTATTTCAAGTGGTCTATGATTTCTTTAGGAAATTTTTTGTTTACTTGGTTTTCAGAACAAAATTATTTTTAAATTCTGCCTATCATATTCTCTGTGTACAGATTTCGAATCAATGTGTAATAAAAAAACGATTTTTGTGTAATGTTGATTATAGCTGAGCGGCAAATAATTTACCTACCGATCAGGATGTGAGATGAGTGATGATTATATCAGTAGAATTATACATCGTAACAGACTTAGTGCACCAAAAGGAATCTTAATAGGAGAAACTTTCAAGAACATTTCCAATCAAACATTTACAATTTTGCATTTTCAAATAGCAGACCCCTGCCCTGCTGCAAATTTGTTGTTAATATCCCTTCAAATATTCTTTATACAAATTCGTCGTTTTTGGTCAGTCTACAGGTTACGTAAGCATTATTAGAATATTGGCTATATTACAGGCTTTCATTATAGATCTCTGTACACGTCCAAACAACATTACTGAAGATAAATATACCTACATTCATGGAAAAAATACAGGGACATCATTTTATTTTTACTAACATTTCTAATATTAACCTGGCTATACCTTTGCATAAACGATTAAGAACCGGAAACACCGTTTGCTACTACCTTCCACGACTGGAGTTCGATGATACTGGCGTAATATACAAACAAATCACTTTACTAGGTATAGGAGGGAAGAAAAGTAGTTCATCCATTTACGTAAACTAGGAAATATCGCGATTTTGAGCTTGATAATTTTCATTAGGTTTTTGTTTAATCAAAATACAGTACAGTATTAACAATGAGTGTTTTTACTCACGAATTGAGCTTTCCATGCGGACGTATTCATTATGCAGTGTATATTATACTGTATACAACTCATTAGCTACAATATAGAGAATGACGTCAATTGAAAAATAATCATAATATGGATATTTATACACATTTTTGAAAATGGTGACCGTTCATTTCGATACAGGCTTCAGTTCTAATGTGCATAGGCCTACTATCGCACTATAGACTATTGTACGTAATTGCTATTACCAGGTTCGTACTTCGTATCAGTAACTCATGTTGAAATAGTTCTGTACCTACTCTATAAAAGAGTACCTTACGTACTGTAAATTCAATCTTCACTTCAGCCCGATCCGAAAAGATAAAAATTACTCAGACATGCTATCTACTGTCCGTCCAAGTGGTTACGTCGCAGCGTCGTAGAAAGGGAGGAAATCACGTGACAGTTAATTACTTAACAAGGCCCTTTTATTTAAGTCATTTTAAACAATTGTATGGGTATAATATTCCTAACAGAAATTAATGTTCCCAGAAAAGAGCTAAGACAGCCCAGCCACTAGCATTTAAAGAGAGGCGAACAGAAGCAGGTGTGGGAAACCGGGATGCGACGTAGGCAAATGGAAAATGATGCAATATTGAAAGCTTTTTCGTCACTGGAAAACACGAACATATTTTTGGAACGTACTGTTTACTATGACCGTAAGGCTACTATGACTGTATATGCGGTCTTGGATCTGTGTGGAGGGGTGGGAGTGAAGTACATTAAAAAACTCAGGTACAATAAAAATTGAAGTAAAAATAAAATGATGTCCCTGTATATCGACTGTGTGATATCAAAATTCATTTCTGTCTTTCGTGAAATAGGAAGGCGAAAACGATCCCACGGACGCTACGTAATCAGAGCGGTTCACAGTTATACAGGAACTAGACGATGTGTGTGCAGGCATGAGGATCTCGTCGAGTTCAAGGAGTCGTCCAAGATTTTGCAAAGTTTACCATCCAAGTAAACTATAGCAACGGAGAAGGAAATGGAAAGAAAATAAAATCTCGTGGGACTAGAGGGAGGAAAAAAAAGAGGGTGAAGAAAGCAAGTGGCGAACACTTCACTTTCAAGGCGTCAGGAAGAATGAGTGGATGCGTGAACGCTGAACGCTGTCAACATTGAAAAGGATCTCAATTTTACCAATTTCGGAAAAAACTAACATGAAGTTAAAGTAGCCTACAGCTTTCCTTGCACTCCAAAACTATATATCATCATACTTCTTATTAAGAATTGATTAGTCTAAATTTTTAAGGTCCATTCATAATGAAAATTATGCGTAAACGTAAGAAAATAAAACTTAAACGCGTAAATTTACTGGAATGTAGGCATTCTCAATGAAAGACGCAAGTTTAAGTATTAACCAATCAGAAAAGAGAACAAGTGGAAGGATGAAAGCTGATTCAAAATGGCTACATGTATCGTTCTTGTAACAGTTTCATTCTTAACCGACAATAACTGTAATAAAATGCAGAATTTCCTTATAAAATAAAAATTACAATTTCAAAGAATATTTTCCGATTCCACGACATTCATGACGAACGCAACAATAAAAAGAAATAACTGAAATATTATCAAACGAAATAGGTTATGCGCGTATATTAATATAATTAAATAATTGACATCAATGCAAAACATATATTTATTTGCTTTCACAGTTCAAGTCACGTGAAATTGATTTCCATGCAATAGCTTTCTACTCTGCGTCTTTGTACGACTTCAGTTTCCTGTCATACAAACAGGGATATGTCTGGTAAAACGTAAATAATCGACGCCATTTGCAACTGCGAACAGAATTGCGTTCTGATTGGCTGATTTCTTACGTTTCGCCCTAGATCATACTGTATATGTAACAGATAGCTCATCCGTATGTTAAAATCGGAAGCACTTTGAAGAGAACAACCGCCAGGATCGCCACACGTCCGCCGTAAACAAACATGAGTACAGTCGCTAATGCATTTCAAATAGGAATTACGACGTGACTCCTTATGCAACAACTAGACGGCAAGATAGTAAAACTGACAAAAGTTGTTACCGTCAAAGACTATAAGGCCGAGCTATCTGGATAGGCCTATATATGATCTAGGGTTTCGCATAACAGTAATATTGTTAAAATAAATGTTTTTAAATGTGAGTATTTACAATTAACGTTCACGTTCCCGTTCCCGGGCTTCGGCAAGTATCTCGTTAATTGTGAATGCTCACATTTAAATACATTTATTTTAACAACATTTCCATTCTCGTTGTCTTTTCCGTTCCCAGTTTATTGTGGACAAGCCTTATACTTTTAAATGCGGAGGATGCAATTTCTTCAGAGAAAATTGATTTCCTTGATATCTTGCAAAATGTTTAAAGTTTATAAATAATGTTTTCATTATTTTAATCACAGTGAATGTGTTACCTAATCCTGTAGTAATCAATTGAATATATAAGAGATAACTTTGTGACTTTCTTGTCATGAATAATTACATAATACATTTTTTTAAACAAAGAATTGAAATGACAAAAGAGTGCACATGCAATGTTTGTTAACACACTCATTTTGAATAAACTGGAGAAGAAAGCGTTACAAATATTCAAAATTGTGCAAGAAATAAGGGATATCAATTTTCCCTGCACAAATTTTATCCCCAAATTTGAAATGCAATCACTCTTAGAATAAAATAATATTTTTTTTAGATTATAAAATTTGTTTATTAGTAATCTAGAAGTGTTCTCTAATAACTGTATCAAATACCAGTACAAAATTAAATTAATATTATGAAGAAATTCAATTTTGAATTTCAATAAATTTATACTAGCGAAAGGTATACACAGTGTACTTAACATACTGTAGGAAAAAGAGAATTCGAAAGAAAGTATAGAGGTAACTCGCATACAATATAATATCAAGAACTTTAAGTAAAAGTGCAAGTCTAGAGGAAATCACCCCTTGAAAGTTAGGGAGACCAGTAAAATGTGGGAAAGGAACCGAATTGAATGGACATTTAGAGACACAAACCTTGTTTATAGATTATGGAAACAGATATATTCGGAGGAAACCTGTTTCACTTCAGCTTTGTGCGATGCTCAGCTAACAAGATATGCGAAGTACAGTGAATAAACTATAAAAGCGGAACGAAATGGAGATTTTTTCTTGAAATGAAAGGAAATATGAAGCTTTGTTATAAAGAGAAAGGGAAATGTGTTCCTCGCAGTGGTTAATAGAAATAAAAGCCTGCAGAAGATCGAGATGAAAAGAACGATGCTCCCTTTGCAATGAACAAGAAAATGCAGTATACAATTGGCTCTAATGAAAAAAGAATAGGAGAAACGTTTATACAAGGAAAAAATGTTTCATGACAAAGAAAATGTCGTATTGGAAAATTTAAACCAGTTGGTGGCGGTAGAGTTGAGAGGTATGCATCCATACTTTATTAAACTTTTCAGCAAATGACATGAAACAAAGCGGAAGATGGCAAAACAGAAAAGAAAATAAGGCGGACGCTTGTTCTTTTGTATGTAATATTGATGGAGTAAATACGTCAAAAATACATGCAAAAATCTACTCATGCAACAACAAAGGAAACTGATGGTATTATGTCCTCTTCTGTGAACATACCAACTTCAGCAATTGATTTTCAATTCGCTGTACAACTCAGGACTTTCGTAACAAACTCTGGGAACAAAGAATTAAGTTCTGATTCAATGTAAATGAAAATTCAAATAAGAGGGTTTATATCTGAATATGTCCTCTGATTGAGGTTCTGGCCATGTATGGTGGGTCCCTATCACCACGGCATGGCGCGTCCTCAGGTTGCGGATAGAGGAGACGGCCTCCAGATATGGAGGGTAGCTGCGAATATATTGAATAAGCAGTCGTGGACAGCCGATAAGGGGTGGTCCTCCAGCTTGGGGGTTGGGCGAAGGGCTAACAACCCATCACCGTAAAAAACAGCTTGTTACGAATTCCTACAGTAAGCCTCGGAATAGGACTGATTCTCTGGCACGACCACAGCAAAGGAATAAGGTTTTGAGATTTGGCACTTGGAACGTAACTAGTCTTTATAGAACAGGAGGGGTAACATTAGTAGCAAAAGAACTAGCTAGATATAGAATAGACTTTGTGGGAGTACAAGAGGTTAGGTTAGATGGGAATGGCATATCACAAATAGGAGATTACTTGTTGTATTATGGGGAAGGAAACAATAATCACCAATTAGGAACAGGATTCTTTGTACATAAAAGAATAAAATCAGCAGTAAAAAAGGTCGAATTTATCAGTGACAGGTTATCATATTTAGTACTTAAGGGTAGATGGTGCGACATCATAGTTATAAATGCTCACGCCCCTACAGAAGAGAAAGACGACTATATAAAGGATAGCTTCTATGAGGAATTGGAACATACTTTTGATCAGTTCCCTAGATATCATATGAAAATTTTATTGGGGGATTTCAACGCTAAAGTAGGACGGGAGGATATTTTTAGACCAACTATTGGAAAAGAGAGCCTACACGCAATTAGTAGTGACAATGGAGTTAGATTAGTCAACTTTGCCACATCGAAAAATTTAATTGTCAAAAGTACAACATTCCCCCATAAGGATATACATAAATATACTTGGACTTCTCCAGATGGATTGACACACAACCAAATAGATCACGTCTTCATAGATAAACGGAGACATACTAGTATAGTAGATATTCGAACTTTCAGAGGTGCAGACTGTAATTCTGACCATTATTTGGTGATTGGAGAATTAAGAGAAAGATTATCAGTAGCCACGCGAGTAGAGCAACAAGTTAATATTACTAAATTCAATATTTTGAAATTAAAGGACGAGGAAGCTAAGCAAAATTATCAGGTCGAAATTTCGAATAGGTTTGCCACTTTAGAAAGTTCCGACGAAGTTGAGAAAGAATTAGATGTTAATAGCGTGTGGGAAAATATCAGAGATAGTATCAAAATTGCAGCTGAGCAGAGCATAGGTTATTATGAAACTAAGAAAAAGAAACCGTGGTTTGATGAAGATTGTTGCATGGTAGTAGAAAGAAGGAAACAGGCAAAATTGAAATTCTTACAGGATCCAGTTGAGGAGAATAGAGATAATTATTTCAATGAAAGACGGGAAGCAAGTCGTACACTTAGGAATAAAAAGAGAGGTTACTTGAAGGAAAAACTGAATGAGGTAGAAACAAATAGTAAGAATAAAAACATTCGAGATTTATATAAGGGTATAAAGGAATTTAAGAACGGATATCAGTCAAGGGTAAACGTGATCAAGGATGAGAATGGTGACTTGCTTGCAGACTCTTCATCAATCCTAAACAGATGGAAAAACTATTTTGCGCAACTACTAAATGTACATAGGCCAAAAAGAAATGATCGGGACGATATTGAAATACAAACTGCTGAGCCATTTATACCCGAACCCACGATTTCAGAAGTCGAAATTGCGATAGAAAATCTGAAAAAGTACAAGTCTCCAGGTATCGATCAAATTCCAGCAGAATTAATACAAGAGGGTGGAAGTGCATTATATAGCGAAATTTATAAACTTGTACTTGCTATTTGGGAAAAGGAAATTGTACCAGAACAATGGAAGGAGTCCATAATTGTACCTATTTTTAAAAAGGGGGACAAAACGAACTGTGGTAACTTTCGAGGAATATCACTTTTGTTGACGTCGTACAAAATTTTGTCCAATATTCTTTTGAGGAGATTAACTCCGTACGTAGATGAAATTATTGGGGATCATCAGTGCGGTTTTCGGCGTAATAGATCGACTATTGATCAGATTTTTTGTATTCGGCAGATAATGGAGAAAAAATGGGAGTATAAGGGTACAGTACATCAGTTATTCATAGATTTCAAAAAGGCATATGACTCGGTTAAGAGGGAAGTATTATATGATATTCTTATTGAATTTGGTATTCCCAAGAAACTAGTTCGATTAATTAAAATGTGTCTCAGTGAAACATACAGCAGAGTCCGTATAGGTCAGTTTCTATCTGATCCTTTTCCAATTCACTGCGGGCTAAAGCAGGGAGATGCACTATCACCTTTACTTTTTAACTTCGCTTTAGAATATGCCATTAGGAAAGTTCAGGATAACAGGCAGGGTTTGGAATTGAACGGGCTACATCAGCTTCTTGTCTATGCAGATGACGTGAATATGTTAGGAGAAAATACACAAACGGTTAGGGAAAACACGGAAATTTTACTTGAAGCAAGTAAAGCGATCGGTTTGGAAGTAAATCCCGAAAAGACAAAGTATATGATTATGTCTCGTGACGGAAATATTGTACGAAATGGAAATATAAATATTGGAGATTTATCCTTCGAAGAGGTGGAAAAATTCAAATATCTTGGAGCAACAGTAACAAATGTAAATGACACTCGGGAGGAAATTAAACGCAGAATAAATATGGGAAATGCCTGTTATTATTCGGTTGAGAAGCTCTTATCATCCAGTCTGCTGTCCAAAAATCTGAAAGTTAGAATTTATAAAACAGTTATATTACCGGTTGTTCTATATGGCTGTGAAACTTGGACTCTCACTCTGAGAGAGGAACATAGGTTAAGGGTGTTTGAGAATAAGGTGCTTAGGAAAATATTTGGGGCTAAGCGGGATGAAGTTACAGGAGAATGGAGAAAGTTACACAACACAGAACTGCACGCATTGTATTCTTCACCTGACATAATTAGGAACTTGAAATCCAGACGTTTGAGATGGGCAGGGCATGTAGCACGTATGGGCGAATCCAGAAATGCATATAGAGTGTTAGTTGGGAGACCGGAGGGAAAAAGACCTTTAGGGAGGCCGAGACGTAGATGGGAGGATAATATTAAAATGGATTTGAGGGAGGTGGGGTATGATGATAGAGACTGGATTAATCTTGCACAGGATAGGGATCGCTGGCGGGCTTATGTGAGGGCGGCAATGAACCTTCGGGTTCCTTAAAAGCCATTTGTAAGTAAGTTGTAAGATTGAGGTTCTGGCCTATATATACAGGGACCTCAATTTTTTACTAACATTTCTAATATTAACCTGGCTATACCTTTGGATAAACGATTAAGAACCGGAAACACCGTTTGCTACCCATTTCCACGACTGGAGTTCGATGATACTGGCGTAATATACAAACAAATCACTTTACTAGGTATAGGAGGGAAGAAAAGTAGTTCATCCATTTAAGTAAACTAGGAAATATCGCGCTTTTGAGTTTGATAATCTGCATTAGGTTTTTGTTTAATCAAAATACAGTAAAGTATTAACAATGAGTGTTTTTGCTCACGAACTGAGCTTTCCATGCGAACGTATTCATTATGGAGTGTATATTATACCGTCTATAGCACATTAGCGTACACTATAGAGAATGAAGTCAATTGAAAAATAATCATAATATGGATATTTAAACACATTTTTTAAAATGGTGACCGTTCATTTCGATACAGGCTTCAGTTCTAATGTGCATATTATCGCACTATAGACTATTGTACGTAAATCCAATTACCAGGTTCGTACTTCGTATCAGTAACTCATGTTGAAATAATTCTGTACGTACTCTATAAAAGAGACCTTACGTACTGTAAATTCAATCTTCACTTCTGCCCGATCCGAAAAGATAAAATTACTCAGATATGCTATCTACTGTCCGTCCAAGTGGTTACGTCGCAGCGTCGTAGAAAGGGAGGAAATCACGTGACAGTTAATTACTTAACGAGGCCCTTTTATTTAAGTTATTTTAAACAATTGTATGGGAATAATATTACATAGACGTCCAATTCCAAACAGAAATTAATGTTCTCAGAAAAGAGCTAAGACAGCTCAGCCACTAGCATTTACAGAGAGGCGAATAGAAGCAGGTGGGGGAAACCGGGATGCGACGTAGGCAAATGGAAAATGGTGCAATATTGAAAACTCTTTCGTCACTGGAAAACGTGAACATATTTTTTGGAACGTACTGTTTACTATGACCGTAAGGCTACTATGACTGTATATGCGATCTTGGATCTGTGTGGAGGACGGTTGAACTTCATTAGAAGAAGGGGTGGGAGTGAAGTACATTCAAAAACTCAGGTACAATAAAAATTGAAGTAAAAATAAAATGATGTCCCTGTACAACTATTATGAGGCAGTACATCTCACTTGACGATTGTCAGAGGAAGAACAATAATTGTTTCTATACATCTGAAGTCTCATTTGTGTAATATGTAGAGTTCGAAGTTGAGGCACATTTTCTCTGAAGTTAAGTACACACAGAATAATACAGTGTTTACAAAGCAGCTGACAAGGTAGTCCCTCCCCTAATACACACATCGTGTTAGTTGGATGGAGTAAGCAAGGTAAAAACTAAATGTTCGCCTGGACAAACGTAAATATTACGTTGATTGAAAACATCGCATTATTATTCTTAGATCTATAAACAGTTATGCAGGGCAATACTATTTACGAAGGAACTTTCTAAAATTTAAATAATAATAATAATAATAATAATAATAATAATAATAATATTTAATTATTAGAATATCATAACATGCTATTTGTAATTGTAGGCCTACATAAATTACAAAATAAGGATAAGAAGCAACATAAACGTAGTGATTATAAAACATATGACACATAAATAGTCTTGTCTGAAACTAATTAGATTATTACAGAAGAAACAATATTTAGATAAAACATTTAGAAACCAATACATTTAATATAAACCTAACCTCCGTATGAGCAAAACACGTTACCAAAGAACAAAGACAATAATTTACTTAAGATGAAAATAAATGAAGTATTCTATTTAGTAAAAATTTAATATTGTGAAAGTTTTGTAGGTTAAATTGATAACGAAATAGAGTAAACTAAGAATCAAAATATGAAGCACCGGTATCACTAATTAACAAGATACTTATTTAAAATATACAGTTTGTTAAATATAATATATTAATACTAATTTAAATTACATAAAAAGGTAAAGGTAAAGGTATCCCCGTAACATGCCATGAAGGCACTTGGGGGGCATGGAGGTAGAGCCCCATGCTTTCCATGACCTCGGCATTAGAATGAGGTGGTGTGGTCGGCACCACGCTCTGACCGCCTTTTACCCCCGAGAAAGACCCGGTACTCAATTTTATAGAAGGCTGAGTGAACCTCGGGGCCGTTCTGAAAGTTTGGCAACGAGAAAAAAATCCTGTCACCACCTGGGATCGAACCCCGGACCTTCCAGTCCGAAGCCAGCTGCAATTTAAATTACATATTCTAAATATATTCCATTTCTAATTTGGATTTATAGAATATAATTTTTAAATATAGATACCGGTACTTCAAAATCATATCTTTATACATTTCAGTCCATAATTAAGACTGTGTTTTTTTTTAAGTTAACAAAGAATTGGTCATACGTTTTGTGACAATAATGGCAAGGAATTTTGTTAGAATTTGGTTATTTATTTTGGATATCCTTTGTTTAGGAATATCCAGTGGTTAAACAGGACAAAAGAATAGTCTACTAGAAATAAAACCACATTATTTTTGGTCGGTCTCGCCTTCACACCCTTTACTCCTCCCAAACATGTGACACTTAAGAGGTTCCAACCACGCTGTTGCCAGGTGGTAATTCATAAACAGTCAGTTAACATAGCTGTAAAAGAATTAGTGACGCAGAGGAGAGACTTTGGACATCCTTATCCTTTTATTTTTATAGGGTGAACAGTCCGCTATGCGCAATACAACGATTTAATATTCCGAAAGTAATTTTGTTAACTAGTGAAAAAATTTGTATGCAATTTTTGATAATATTTAATTTGTTTTGCGTCATATTTCCAAGTTCTATATAATATTTTGTATATCTAGGGCAAAAGTGCATGCATAGGCCTACTTTCGGTATTTTTAGATTACAGAAATCCAAGCCCTAGTTCTGAGTGTTCCCAATTTAGCTCACGTGCTGTTGTGTAATTTATTTATGTAATTATTTCTCAGAAATTAGAATTCAGATAATTTAAAATTTAGAAAGAATATAGCCTTCTCCTTCTCTCTACCTCAGCCGTAAGCACTAGTTAGGAACTAAACTATTTCCAACTAAAGATTGAAATAGACGTAAACAAAACCGAAATGTATTACTCCGCAATCGCAAGATAGCTACCAAAGCAGCCACCAGGGCGCATTATTTTCAGCAAGTGAGCACGCAGGGCAGCCACCGTCTGATATATTGCAGACATTTCAACATATTCATTGAACTAACCCGTAAAATGCTCACAGAGGGTTAATATTTATTATTTCTCTACTGGGAATAGTGGATTTTCATTTTCTATAGATTCGTGAAGAGTGGAGAATTTCTTTAATTCTACAGAAATTTATTTGAGGTTGGCAACACTGAATCTTGCACTGTGTTATACCAGCTGTGCTGATGTGCTCTGTGAAGCTGCAAGTCACCTTGGGAGGGATTTAATGCCTATTACGCATGCGCGTTGCCATAATACACGTTACAATGATTTAACATGCAATGTCTGAAACTGGTAATATAAACATGTTCTTTAAATCGTAAGAAAGTGTTCTTATAAGCATGTTTAATTCACTCGTATTCCATGTATATTATACATTTGATTATTTTAGAAGGAACTATTTTAATATGAGGAAGAAGATGACAAGCATGAGTTTGGAGGCGTTGTGCGTCCAATAGCCAATCAGGAACCATTATGCCACGTGCATTTATTTACATTTACTTCAAGCTTTAGCTGGAAAGAGAGTACAAATTATATCTCTGAAATAGAGGCAGGAAGTGCAGAACAAGATGAAGTAGGTATTCGTTATTTTTCTTCAATGATCATTCAGACATTAAGGCAGTAAAGATAATACCAATTGCTTTTAAATAGGATGATTTGGAAAGAAAACGAAAAAAGAATATATTAATTTTTATGTTATTAATGCTAAAATGTCCATTATTGTAGAAAAAGTTGTCTTAATGTTTCATCGTGTACAGTTGTAAACATACATTCACTAATTTCCAAGCATCAAACTTACACAATATCAACTGGACGGAGTTAAGCAATAAGAGACCAAGCGCCAAAAACCTGTTTCGAGATATTGGCCATTGAAATAAACCTGCTTTTTTTATAAAACATTGTGTGCAAGAAGTATTATAACATTCATACTATTACAAAAAGTAGCACAAATAGTACCAAAAAAAGGCTAACCGATTTTTAATAAGCGGCCAGCAATTGAATTAATATTTATCAAAGCAAAATAAATGAATTTTATGCAGTAAACGAATTTTTGCTTACAAATAGCAGAAAAATTCAGATATCGCGTTCTTGATTTTTTCCGAGTTAAATTAGCCTGCCATCAACATATTTGTGCAAATATCTATTTTTTTTTCAAATTGTCGGTTGGTCTATTATTGCGTAATTCCGTCCAATTATTTCTTCTGGGGTATACATAGGCTACCTCGCATAATATTCTAAGTATACTTTCAGAGATTGGTATGCAGAAGGTTAAGAAAAATGATATGACGTAAGCCTACCCTCTTTACAAAAGCATATCTCACTAGATAACAAGAACAGCTACGTCAAGGTGAACATAGTCTTTGCTGCTACCGTTATAATAAATTTTCACATCAACATCTTCATTTATAGACTAAAGTGATGGGAAGAAATTCAGCAAGGGAAAAAACTTCCGTTTTAACAGCAATGTACAACAGTAAACATGTTGTCTATTACGTGTTGAAAAGATCCTTATTCAGGGTTCTTATAGGGTTACCAGGTGAAATAGAGTACTAACTTTCCACTCAAAAGATCTAAAAAAATATGACTCAAATTTGTAAAGGTTTTAGATTGTTACACCATAAAGAAAATAAAATGTAAAAAGAAGCCAGATGTCGGAGGGGATAAATACGTGAGATATATATGGCCGACAACATAACTCTACTCGGTTCATGTAGGGAAGCTTTGTCAAAACATCAATACTGGTTCTTTTACAAATGTTCACCACATGCGCACGCAAGCTATTCAAAAGAAGTTTGAAACTGAGAAGGTTCGTGGATATAGAAATGTTTTCCACCTTCCTCCATCCAAGATATAAATTACTTTCTTGAAATTAGTTCCGCCATGTTTAAAACGTGTTTATTTTTAACAGTAAGAAACTCAAAATGTTACTGAAATCCCCGCTATTTCAATAGAAAGTGTTGATGCAGCATGGGATCGATAAGGGAGCCCCGTCACGCGAAACGGCTATATGTCTTAATTCCTTTAACACGAATCAGCTAAAAACATGTCTGATCAACTTCAAAATACACAACGTTCAATTGAATTTTCCACTCAGGAGCTCCATCTACTCATAAATTTAATATTGTGTAACACAGCACGCTTCAACGACCCACTGAGATAGCAATGCAGCAAGCCCATTCTTCAGGGGAAGAAATAATAGTGGGTGTACTTACAAGACACTAAGTTTCTTATCACTCATACGAAGCAGCAACTAAAATGATCACTATGAACTACAGTATGTTTTCATAGAGAAGGTATCGTTCCGCCAAGGTTTTTAAACCGTTCGGATTAACTGGTCAATGGCATTTAGGGGTTGCATTTAGTACAAGGAAGGACAAAATAAAACCCTGAATATCTTTTGCTTATTACTTCGACCGGTTTAAAGCTCTTGGCGGGAAGATTCCTTCTGTATAGAAACATCATGGATGAATATATAATAGGATGCGAAATTTACTGAGTTTCCCGTAACACATACTAGAGGCGCTGTTGTAGAAATTGACCTTACTGCCACCTGTTGGAGGGAGGGGCGTTATTACATCTAGCAGCGCACTAAGTAGCGAAAAGATTAATTACTACATGCATTTAGCAGCGCACCTGGTGACGAAAATGTTAAACTGTGCAGGAAGTATTCCCTCCCACCCTCATCGATATTCAAAACTAATCCAATTTAAAATAAAACATTTACATTTTTATTCCTCACAGCATCTTCTACTGAAAATTCTTACCGGAGCCAACAGGAAGATAAAAGAGACTATCTGCCCTATTTTACACTACCCGATTAAAATATAACCAGACAGGGACAAAAAATAAAGCAAAAGGTTAGATAATTGGGATTGTATTATTTGGGTATTTATTGTACAGCGCAATGGAAAAGTCTGCAAGAACTACTTAGTTCAATTTATCATATTACTATTACTTTACAATACATTCAACAACACTATTTTTACAACATCCATAAACATCACTGTTTAACATGCACTACTTATACACACACATCACTTTATGTTCACTTATTAGCAAGTTTCTGTCTGCCATCTCGTCTCCTCGAGCGATATCTCGAACCGTCTCGAACGGATAAATAGAGAACTCTGGATAATGTACCCAACACGCAGTTCTAATGTTCACCACCTACGACGTTGGGCGCTGATCATCTTATTTCAGCCCCCCGCCGCCAGATGGTGCTGACCGCAGTTTCGCATCCTATTATATATATTTATCCATGGAAACATATTGTAAGAGCTTACGATATTATCTCAGACTGCATTATCTTAGAAGCCTTCCTACAACAAAGCATAAAATTCACAATTCCAGATATCTCTACGTCTTCAAATCACTACAGAGCGATATACAACAAACAATAGCAATAGATAAAACTATTTCACCACCCCAAACAGCATTTAAATTCCCATTCACATGGTGGTCAACGGAGACTTCAAAAGTATTGTATGTTCATCAGTATGAAATGCTGCTAGCACATTATATAATATTTAATTATTCTAAAGTGAAAGTTTTAAGCGTCCTAATGCTTATCTATAAATTGCAATGTGGGCGACATTTTTCAATTCAATAATAGCAAACATTTTATAGAAGTCTTCATAATACATTCCAATAGTGTACACTTGCTTCCAGAGATGGACCTAAAAGTGTCCTAAGAAAACCTATCACAATTTCAAGAAGAGAGTTGTCGAGTTTCAGTAGTTACGGAGTAGCTTTCCTCAAAGACGATGGCAACATTTCTTATAAAAATCTTGTTCTAGAATATTTCTCTATTTTTTTATCCATTCTCAGACAGCTTTTCTAACGGCCATTTTCATATTTAGGCATGCATTTAGGTATGCGTCGTAGAATCTCCATTTGAATCTGAATTTGAATTCCATTTGAATTTAGATTTTAACATACGCTCGTATCACCACCACCACCACCACCACCACCATCCTCATCTTATCGGAATCCTGAAGAAAAATGGTGAGGATTGGAAAGAGAGAACTCTATTCAGTAAGTTTTATATCAAACAAATCAAATTCAAGATAGGAGAGGAAATGTAAGAAGGAAGTGGAATAGGGAGAGGAGTAAGACGAGAATGTCCTTTGTCACCTAACAAGACTAAGATCGTAGTTATCAGAAGAAAAATAAAGGCAAAAGCGCTAATTCGAAATGAGGCAGTAGAACAAGTTCAAATACTTGGGGTGTTCATCATCCAAAAAGCGAAATGTGAGCATCAAGGGGTCCGTGACATTAAAAAAATTGAGAGCCATTGTCGTAATGTAATCTGTTCTTTTTTTAGTTGGTTATTTTTAACAACGCTGTATCAACTACTAGGTTATTTAGCATCGATGGGATCTGTGATAGCGAGATGGTATTTGGCGAGACGAGGGGGAGGATTCGCCATAGATTACCCGACATTCGTCTTACGTTGAAGAAAACATCGGGGAAAATCCAACCAGGTAATCAGACCAAGTGGGAGTCGAACTCGCACCCGAGCGTAACTCCGGATCGGCAGGTGAGCCCCTTTGCCGACTGAGCTACACCGGTGGCTATGATCTGTTCTCCTGTAACTTTTTATACAAGGTGGAAGAAATAAACAGATACAATTTTTTGGAATATCCTCGAACTCGAAAAAACACACAAAAGCAAAAGTTGCAATCGTCTAACTCATATAGTTCTTGCGAAATAAAATAAGTACTATTTTTGATTAGGCAGTGTGTTAGTTTACACATCATATGTACTGTATACTACCTGACATCAAACTGTTCCAACTTCTAACTTGCAGCGGAATCAGAGAACAGCTCTCTGTACATTGCCTAATCACTCTTGAGTTAGCTAACACACATCCTTTTTCTTTTTTCGACTTTTCAGACATTGTCCAACTTTCATTTTTGGAACTAGGTTTTAACTATTTCAGAGAACTGTAACTTGAAAAATATTTAAAATAGGACTATGGGTTTCACTGGCACATTTATATATTCTGTGGTTACTGCCACAATTAATTTGTTGGTCTATTTCTGAGATACCCTGTATAAATCGAATAGCTAAAGGTACGGTCACACGTCGCTACTTTTGCAGCGCTGCAGTACAAAAAACTGCGCAACTCTCGTACTGCGACGTGTGAACAACGGTGCAACCCGAAAAGTAGCGGCTCCCGAACCTGCTGCCCGCTACTTTTCCATGCTGCGCGCAACTTAAAAGTAGCGACGTGTGAACAGGGTTCTCAGGGTTGCAGCCGCAGCATTTTTGATATCGGTTTTGTTGAAACTTTTGCTGCGGTTGCGACCAGTGTTGCCACCCAAATGTGCCAATGATACTTTTATTGTTTGGATATATTTTAATATTATATGTGATGAAAATAAATTATTTGTAACAGTTATTAAATGCACAACACAGTCTGAGCATATTTGCTGAAGATATAATTCATTTTTTCAATTTTCAGTAGCGTAGTTTCAAACAGGAGTGTTGCAACATTGATTACGTGAATATGCTGTTGGTTATCATTTAAGTATATAGGCGGTTTTAAAAGCTTTATAGTAAAAATAATGTCAACTTCTGAATACTAGTTAGGACAGAAAAGCAAATAATAGATAAATAAGCTTTCGCATGAGTTTCTTAATAATGCGAACATAACCACAAAATGTATATTGAGAAGTCAACACGGAGATGGAAACCTGCAGCATGACTGCGGCTGCAAAAGTAGCGCCTTGCGTGTGAACAGACACGCAACCTCCAGTTGCAACTTTTGCAGCACTCGGGTTGCGCAGCACGAAAATTAGCGTGCAGCGCGCTACTTTTGGCTTACGTGTGAACACGACACGCAACTTTTGCAGCTCCAGTACAAAAGTTGCGCAGCAAAAGTAGCGACGTGTGACCGTACCTTAAGCTGGACTTTACATCGGAAAGTGATTTAGTGGCTTAGGCTATATTCTTCAACGCTAGGGGTGCTATTCATAGACATTTCGCAGCACGCGCTTCCAGCGTACTAAGCTAGCCCCGGCTATCCACTGGTTACTAGCACAGAATTCAAATCATATCCTACCGCAAACACTGGTTTATGAATACGAAAAACGCTGATCACACACCGGAAGGTCGCGCTAAAATTGTCTATGAATACGGTCCTTAAAGTTGAGGCATGGACAGGGCGTTTGGAAAGTTCTTTCACTGTATAAAATGTGTTTCCAGAGCTAAACTAAAATCATGGTGTAACTGTTAAATTTATTATTTTTTTTAGTTAGGTAATTCTCACTCGTATCTTAGAAAAAGCTGATTTCGGAACTTGTTATCTCAGTTGACGTGGGTTTGAAAGTGCTCTGGGAACAAAGCTGGCATCCCCCGTTCTGGGTTTTAGTGTCTGCTGCGTACTACACGGTCGCTGGGATACTTGGAATTACTGTGGTAGCAGAGGTGAAACATAATCCCTCGATGCAGTGTGTTACGCAGTAATCTACTAAGTATGTGCGTAATCTTTTGAGCTGGAGTAGTTTCGCCAGAGCAACACACTTTTTGAAGCCCGTGCTCTGATCACCTCAAAGCTCGTCTGATTACAAAGTTTGTGTGTCGTAATAAAGAACTATATTCCAATACATATGGCTATAAAGTTACTTTTGAATTTTAAAATATACATCAAACCATAAAATATTAATTTGTTTTTATAGTTGAAATTAGTGTTGTGGGATTTAATCGATTAACCTAAAAGATTAATCGATCAAAAATATTTAAACGAATAATCGAATCGATTAAAATTAATCGGTTGTAGTTGATATTAATTATTATTTTGTTAATACAATCTCATACTAAAAATTCCGACAATATTTCTCCCTCGGAAATAGCTTACTTAATCAAAAGCACAATAATACTATTATTTTCTAACTGTAAATTAGGTAGCGTAGGGAAAATCTTTGCACAAACACTTCAGAAAGAAATGGAGATATGAGGACAGTGACTTAGTCTACTTCTATTGAAAGTTGAAACTCAATGCGAAACCCTTATCAAGTTTTATGGTTTTCCAAGAAAACTTCCACCTTCTTGTCAGCTCATCTTCCTAGCATATGAAATAGGCTACATACTTTTCTGGAATTCGTCCCCCTCATCCCGTATAAAACAGCCATGTCTACACTGTGTGCAAGTGAAAGTGTAACTACCTTCTTATCTTTCTAAAATCTGGTAATTCGATTACAATAGGGGCCAATCTTCTGTTTCAACCGCTGTTCTTTTGCAGTTGCAGTTTCTGTACTGAGTATGTATATGAAAGTTGTGTTTAGTTTGTTAAAGGAAGACAAATTAGTTTTCTGTGGTTTGTGAAAAGTGTACACTCCATTATGTCATATGAGAATTTGAGAGGTAGGCTAATCTCGGTAAAACGTTTGGATTTAAACTGAACGTTCGTGGAGAAGTGCTTGACAGAAAAAAAAATTGTTCGTGTTTAGTGATGCAGAAAACATTGCTACTGAACGTAGAGCTGCAATTAATTCGGAGCATATGAATGCACTCACATGTTTAAAATCATGGATGAAGCAATATTAATTAGGTGAGTTTTCATACGTTTTTTTATTTATGTTTTGTCTCAAAAATTCTCGGAGAAATTGACACAATCAATGGAAAGGAAATATTGTTAAAAGAAATGTATTTAAATGTCAGCATTCACATTAACTTTCACGCTTCCGTTCCCGGGCTCCGGCAAGCTTCTCGTTAATTGTGAATGGTCATACTTATTTCAAAAATATTTCCGTTCTCATTCTCGTTATCGTTTCCGTTCCCGGTTTATTGTGGATCAGCCTTAACTGTTACTTCACAGCGATGGACCCGTTCCAAGAATGCGGAGCGAACGGTACAAAGGTGGTTAGAATGACCATCATGTCGGTAAAATACTTGAAAAGAATGTGTCAGCACATTAGTGTGTTTGTGAAGGTTAATGATTAAACTTGTAAAGAAGAAAAAGCCTCCGTAACAGACTCTTCATATTTCACACGGCTGAGGGTGGAGAAGGTTGAGAACTCAACTCTGACAAGAGGAAATAAAATAGCAGAAAACTTTGGAAAGGTCCGAAGCTCCAGTACCTTGATCTTTTCTTGTAACTTGAAAATAACACAATACAGATGGGTTAATTCCCACACATTTTCCCCTAGTGGCCACAAAAGCACGTTGCCTCTCACCCCATCAGTATCCACGTGTGGATAAGGTGTGGTGAGGGTTTCGACAGGGGTGGCCAACACTCACCCGCCGTTCTCGTAAAAACTATTCCAGTCTTACTAATAAACCGTGTATAGTTTCTATACGAGACTTATGCAGAGTTGAGACAGAAAACGTTACTAATAAACCGTGAATAAGCTATGGACGTATAAACAGGCTGTAACTATACAATGGGAATTGCTTTGCAGTACTTCTTATACACGAAACCCCTTGTTTAAGCGTTGTATATAGAGAAAAAATGGCCGCCCCTTTAACAGTTGTTCGTATCGACTGTCATTTTATGATGGTGTTTACCTTGTAACCACAGAAGAACAAACCAAAGATCATAGAATTATTGGAATGATATTGCTGTAGCTTGTACTCTTTGACCAAAATGTTGTGTGGTAATCGCTTAGAGCCAGTTGTACTATCGATATTCAACACGCCACACTAGAGCGCTCTACCGGATCCAGTAGAGAACCTCAGATATTCTATTACCTTTCGTAACGAAGTAAAACGAAATCATGACGTAGCTGTGTAACAGTTATACTGTTATACACGACGTATGTAGAGATTATTAGTAAGGAATTTACACAGGCCTTATAAACGAGCTACGCATTGTATAAGTATAAGACAGTTAAACGTCTGTACAGTATATAGAGTTTTTATTAGTAAGACAGTTCGTGTTTAAGGGGAGATGATGGTATTTTTGGTGATACATGAGTAAATTAAAAAAAAATCTTTAAAATACTCTGTGATGTGTGTGGAATGCATAGCATAACATTTTGTGAGTATTTGTGCCCTTATCGGATGTTGAGTCGCCATTTTTAAACTTCCTGCGTTATTGATTTTTAAATCACTCGCCAACTTTCATTGTTGTTTCCGGTAAATTAAATTTTGAAAAACAATTTTTTTTTCTTAAAAATACCCTTTGATATGTGTGGAATGCATTGCATAGCATTTTGTGGGTATTTGTGCCTTTATCGGATGTTGAGTCGCCATTTTTAAACTTCCTGCGTTATGGATTTTTAAATCACTCGCCAACTTTTATTGTTGTTTCCGGTAAATTAAATTTTCAAAAACATTTTTTTTTCTTTAAAATGCCCTTTGATGTGTGTGGAATGCATTGCATAATATTTTGTGGGTATTTATGCCCTTATCGGATGTTGAGTCGCCATTTTTAAACTTCCTGCGTTATTGATTTTTAAATCACTCGCCAACTTTCATTGTTGTTTCCGGTAAATTAAATTTTAAAAACATTTTTTTTTCTTTAAAATGCCCTTTGATATGTGTGGAATGCATAGTATAACATTTTGTGGGTATTTGTGCCCTTATCGGATGTTGAGACGTCATTTTGAAAGTTTCTGCGCTATGGATTTTTAATCACTCGCCAACTTTCATAGTTGTTTCCGGTAAATTAATTTCCAAAAACAATTTTTTTTTCTTTAAAATACCCTTTGATATGTGTGGAATGCATAGCATAACATTTTGTGGATATTTGTGCCCTTACCGGATGTTGAGACGTCATTTTGAAAGTTTCTGCGCTATGGATTTCTAAATCACTCGCCAACTTTCATAGTTGTTTCCGGTAAATTAAATTTTCAAAAACAATTTTTTTTTCTTTAAAATACCCTCTGATATGTGTGGATAGCATAGCATAACATTATGTGGGTATTTGTGCCTTTATCGGATGTTGAGTCGCCATTTTTAAACTTCCTGCGCTATGGATTTTTAAATCACTCGCCAACTTTTATTGTTGTTTCCGGTAAATTAAATTTTCAAAAAAAATATATTTTTTTTCCTTAAAATACCCTTTGATGTGTGGAATGCATTGCGTAACATTTTGTGGGTATTTGTGCCCTTATCGGATGTTGAGACGTCATTTTTAAACTTCCTGCGCTATGGATTTTTAAATCACTCGCCCGCTTTTATCGGTTTCCAGTAACTTCATTGCCAGACAAATATGGATATAATTTCTGAACTATTAAAGATACATGCATGAAATGTGGAACACACATTCTATAGACTATTAGGAAACTTTTATCTGCAACAGAATTTTGTTAATTGATTTCGTTTGAAAACAACGTCCGCTTGTTTGCAAGAAAGCAAATCAGAAAATTGCTATTAAATTTTAATTGTTTATTTTACGAGCGTAGGGACTAATGTCAAAATTCTCTTGCAGAAAGTTTGTAGAACATGCTTTTGCAAATACAATACAACAAACTCTTTGAATCTATCTTTAAAAACGGTTTAGATATATCGGTTTTAGTACAATCCTGCATTGGGTAATTTTTTTTTCAAATTTGGGCCACCCAAAATATATATATATATATATATATATATATATATATATATATATATATATTTATTTATTTATTTATTTATTTGGTTGAGTTGCCACAGCTACAGTATGAGCTCTCTACATACAAAAAAAATAATACTTTAGGCCTACATCAAATAGGAAAAAATTTAAAGAAATACCAATCTCTCCCCTTAACGTAGGAAGCCATGCTTAGATTTATTTGTTACATGGGGTTTCAACTGCTAGAACAATAGATTTGTTTCTGTAGCTTTTTAGTAAACTTCATAAAGAAAAATGAAATGAGGAAACTATGTTCCAACAACTAAAATCTGGTCAGAAATCGCCGTCAAGAAATTCTCCAGAACGTTTACGTAACACTGTGCTGAATTATGAAAATATAATCACAAAATTTTTAATTATTTACGAGCATTGGTTACAATTTGTAAATTCTTTGTTAGTATGGATTAATAAAATATTACTGGCAAAGACAAGAATTTGGAAAACTGTAATTGGGAATGCAGTTTTTGGGAAGACTAATCTGTTAGGAAAATAAACAATGGAGCTGAAATGAATTGGGAAGATTGTCCCCGTCCCAACATGTCTCTTATAGGATTTTGATTGAATATTCTCTTGTCCGTTCTCTTATTTGTTGTCGTTGGCTTGTTTTGTTTGTAATTGTACTCTGTCCTTCTTAAGTTATTCTGCCTGTAAAAATCACTGGGTGGAAACCTATTTGTAGTCAATAAATATTCATTAATTTATTTTTTCATTCAATATTTTAATACATTTCAAATGTTATTCAACGGTTCTCTTTCCCAATTATTTCAAAATGTTATTCAACGGTTCCATTTCCCAATTATTTCAAAATCATATTCAACGGTTCCATTTTCCAATTATTTCAAAATCTTATTGAACAGTTCCATTTCCCAATTATTTCAAAATGTTATTCAACGGTTCCATTTCCCAATTATTTCAAAATCATATTCAATGGTTACATTTTCCAATTATTTCAAAATCTTATTGAACAGTTCCATTTCCCAATTATTTCAAAATCTTATTCAACGGTTCCATTTCCCAATTATTTCAAAATCATATTCAACGGTTCCATTTTCCAATTATTTCAAAATCTTATTGAACAGTTCCATTTCCCAATTATTTCAAAATCTTATAGAACGGTTCCATTTCCCAATTATTTCAAAATCTTATTGAACAGTTCCATTTCCCAATTACTTCAAAATCTTATTCAACGGTTCCATTTCCCAATTATTTCAAAATTTTATTCAACAGTTCCATTTCCCAATTATTTCAAAATCTTATTGAACGGTTCCATTTCCCAACTATTTAAAAATCTTATTGAACAATTCCCTTTCCCAATTATTTCAAAATGTTAGTCAACAATTCCATTTCCCAATTATTTCAAAACCATATTCAACGGTTCCATTTTCCAATTATTTCAAAATCTTATTGAACGGTTCCATTTCCCAATTATTTCAAAATCTTATTGAACAGTTCCATTTCCCAATTACTCCAAAATCTTATTCAACGGTTCCATTTCCCAATTATTTCAAAATTTTATTCAACAGTTCCATTTCCCAATTATTTCAAAATCTTATTGAACGGTTCCATTTCCCAACTATTTAAAAATCTTATTGAACAGTTCCATTTCCAAATTATTTCAAAATCTTATTGAACGGTTCCATTTCTCAATAATTTCAAAATTTTATTCCACGGTTACATTTCTCAATTATCTCAAAATCTTATTGAACGGTTCCCTTTCCCAATTATTTCAAAATCATATTCAACGGTTCCATTTGCTAATTATTTCAAAATCTTATTGAACAGTTCCATTTCCCAATTATTTCAAAATCTTATGGAACGGTTCCATTTCTCAATTATTTCAAAATCTTATTGAACGGTTCCATTTCTCAATTATTTCAAAATCTTATTGAACGGTTCCATTTCTCCATTATTTCAAAATCTTATTGAACGGTTCCCTTTCCCAATAATTTCAAAATGTTAGTCAACAATTCCATTTCCCAATTATTTCAAAATCATATTCAACGGTTCCATTTTGCAATTATTTCAAAATCTTATTGAACAGTTCCATTTCCCGATTATTTCAAAATCTTATTGAACGGTTACATTTCCTAATTGTTTCAAAATGTTATTCAATGGTTACATTTTCCAACTTATTTTTCTATAAATACGAACCATTTTCCTACATCTCTGTATTAGGAAAAGAGATCTCACTTTGCCCAGCGCAACATGTGTTACTCAGGGACTCCTGGGCATTATATCTCGGTAATTTGTAAACAGTAACATCACTTTACTTACAAAAAGATACAACAACAAAGCAGACTACAGCCTGGGGCTGTGTTTTGTTTCCTCATCGTTTTTCTGCGTCAGCCCGGTATGCCCTTGTTCTACCGTTTATTGGAAAGCACGTTTGCTCTCGACGTAAATAATTAAGGCCATTGTTTTTACCGAGAATTTTTACACCATTTGCTTGGCAATCGTTTCCCATATGGTGCACATCCACGGACGGAATATAACAGAATATCTATTAGCCCGAAGCATTCCAGCTGAAGTGCATAAAGGCCGAACAAACGAATCATCGGGCGAACACCTGGATGATGGATAAAATTCATTATAATATATTTCCGCGGGTCAAATCCTTCCTCGCCCTGAGCCACTGGGAGTCGGGTCACCTGCAGAGCGTGTGCGGACAGTCTTTCAGCTCGGTGGGTAGACCAAGCGGCTAAGGAAGTGCTCCGCTAAGCATCACACATTAACGGTATTCAATCTCAAATTGTAATTAATTATCTAACAAGCTCGTTTGTCGAACCGAGCGGTAGATATTGCATTAGCGTGAAACGGTAGACAGTAGGCACACAGTAGGCTCTAAGGCCAGAGTATTTGCTTTCCACTTCGGTGACACGGGTCTAAATTCTGACGAGTACAAATGGAAATTGTGTTTGACAAAGACGGACTTCGGCCAGGTTTTATCAAAGGCAACGCCTCCCACGAGAGGTTTTCATTTATCTAGAGAAAACCAGAATCTCAAATGGTGTTCACTGGAAAATTATTTCGTGAAATAAAATAATAATTGGAAAAGAAAAAGAAAATAACGATTATTATTATTATTATTATTATTATTATTATTATTATTATTATTATTATTACATGATATAAGATTTATGTACATATGATATATTACATGTCAACAATTTCTTTCATATAATAGTGGACCTTACATTTTCGTATAGGCCTACACTTTCATTGCAGAACGTTCTTTATTCTTAAGATTGAAAAATATCGATTCAGCTATTGCAGTGTGCTGGCTTTATGACAACAACTGCTAACCTGGGTGCGGTATGACGACACGGAATAATTACTTAACATGCATATGTGAACCTATAACTAAACATAAATATGAAAGTTATAGAATAAATTTAGTTGTTTAAAGTAAAAATAATGATTTAAAAATGTTTATGGTAGAAAATTGTGAAAAGGAGCAGATAAATAAGTTTTAAAGTTTTAATGGTTATCACGATTGGTTTAAACATGCACTAAAACTAGACGTAAGTGAATGTTTGAACAATTAATTACTGAGATTTGCGACAGATTAATTAGTTTAGGAAATTGTATATTTATTTTGTATAACTAATTTTTGTATATAGATAATTTTTTTTAAATTATTAAGTTTGCACTTTTATGAACTAATATCTATTCTTAAGATAATACAAAATGTTTTTATGTCCTCTTCTTGTGAAGTATATCGTATTGGTCCCTACAGTCCGCATTTCACGAGAAGATCCGAGCAAGGAATGCGAGTTTTTCCCCCCACTCTTATAACCTATTCCCGACAGGAACCGACCGGCCATTGACTGAGCCTTGTTTGTCCCAGCCGGCCAATGACATCACTCCCATCCACCTGCTCCTTCAAGAACGCTGAGTTACTGGTTTACTCTCCTCTTACCTCGCAAGGACCATACTCCCCTCGCAGGGATCTTCTCGTGAAATTTGGACAGTACCTCCCTGTACTTGTCATACAATCTTAAGTACAATCACTGCTTGAGAACTATTTCTAATACTCTCTACTTCTCTCTGTCTTGCTACAATATTGTCTTTCTACATGAACTCGTTAACACTTTCTCTACAAGAAGCAACATACAGAGAGTTCCTATGCAGACCGATCCCACTCCTACCACTATCTAACAAAATCTGTTTTCGGGCGGTACGCCGGAGTACGGACAGTTCCGTGCATGCTTCCCTACGCAAACCGATCTCACTACACCCGTTAAGCCTTGGTTTTTCTGAACCGACGCGTGCGACGTGTGAGATGCGAGGCCCGCTTCGCACAAATCCAGACTGCAGGAGAGATGGCGAGTGGTTTCTATGGTTGCGTGGTGCGCAGACCTCGCACCTCGCAGCCATAGAAACCACTCGCTATCTCTCGTGTAGTCCGGATTTGTGCGAGGCGGGACTCGCACATCGCAGCCATAGAAACCACTCGCTATCTCTCGTGTAGTCCGGATTTGTGCGAGGCGGGACTCGCACATCGCAGCCATAGAAACCACTCGCTATCTCTCGTGTAGTCCGGATTTGTGCGAGGCGGGACTCGCACATCGCAGCCATAGAAACCACTCGCTATCTCTCGTGTAGTCCGGATTTGTGCGAAGCGGGCCTCGCATCTCGCACGTCGCATGCTTCGGTTCAGAAAAACCAAGAATTTACAGAGCTTCCACGGACAGGCGCTCCGCACTACAGTCATTAAACCGACGGTACATTACTACCTGGGACCGTTGAGCATAGGAACTCTATGAATTCAAGCTGTATATTTTCTCATCAACGATAAATCGTCGATTAAATGGGAAAATTTTCTTTTGTGAATATATATGTAGTAATAGCGAATATACTAACATTTCACGGTGAATTTTGGCAATAAAAATGTTCTGCAGCGAAATATTTCATTTAAAACATCGAAATTATCCCGATAATCGGATATAATTTTTTCTTAGCATTGAGAAGAGTCATTTTCTCTTAGCTGGTTCAAACTGGCATTTAAAACACACACTGTATTGTCTACTAGAATTACTTAAGAGGCGATCCATGCTACGAAAAGTACTCGAAGTCCAATAACATTATTTAGGTAGTCTACTAGAATTACTTAAGAGGCGATCCATGCTACTAAAAGTACTCGAAGTCCAATAACATTATTTAGGTAGTCTATTAGAATTACTTAAGAGGCGATCCATGCTACTAAAAGTACTCGAAGTCCAATAACATTATTTAGGTAGTCTACTAGAATTACTTAAGAGGCGATCCATGCTACTAAAAGTACTCGAAGTCCAATAACATTATTTAGGTAGTCTACTAGAATTACTTAAGAGGCGATCCATGCTACTAAAAGTACTCGAAGTCCAATAACATTATTTAGGTAGTCTATTAGAATTACTTAAGAGGCGATCCATGCTACTAAAAGTACTCGAAGTCCAATAACATTATTTAGGTAGTCTATTAGAATTACTTAAGAGGCGATCCATTCTACTAAAAGTACTCGAAGTCCAATAACATTATTTAGGTAGTACTTATATATGAGTGATCAAATATATATTGAAATTTCCTAGTTTCCAATTTTCAGTTGTGAAAATGGCTATAATAACTTTTATACTTACAGTAAATACCAAAGGGAAAGAGTTGGCGAGCAAAGGTATTTATGCATCTGAAATGAATATATTAATGTGAAAATTTTGCAATGCGAAGATGGTTTGGAAGAAGCATACTAGAGCGTCCAAACATTGTCTCAGGAATGAAGAACACTTGAGGCTAAAAGAGGAAAATGTGACTCCAAAAAAACGTGCTTGAATTCAAGTTTCATTTGATCGTCGTAAAACTGAGAAGGGAATACATTCCTTCTGTTCCAACAAAAGAAAAAAGCCCTTTCCTAAGTTATACGATTTTTTTTCTTTTAATCTTCAACAATATATAAAACCTTACAAGCCACTACAGCCGGGCCCCTTTAAGACACACTCCCAAACAGAATTTGCAAAGGAAAGTTATTTGACCAAATTACACCTATGTCACAAAGTTCAAACAGGGCAGTCTGCTATTACGTGCACAAAGGCATATCTTTTGTGGAGCAAATCCTGGTAAAACTATACAAAGCCAACTATTTAGTTTCCATAACAGAGAGAGGAAATCCCTTAAGAGCCGAATGTTCTGACGTAACGATTTTCTCTCGCACGACAGTGTTGCTTTTGTAAAGACCTTGGATCAAATATCGAAGTCGGAACTACGAATCGGGTATTTGTGGGCTTCTTAATTTCCTCTAGGCCATTTTCACTACTCCCAAGTCTCTATCCAACAACTACCATCGCATTTAGAGAAGGTCGTTAAAGATTCGACATAACCCACAAGGAATTCATTTCAGACCATTGAATTCATGTACTTCAAAGAGAACGAGTGGAATAAAGTGCTTTACACGAAGGAAGTGTACTGTTCATAATTCTTAGCTCAGTAAGTACGTGATTATTCTTATTATATCACTTTTCTGTATTTCCAAGACAAGTTCTTACCAAAGTTTCAATCTTCAATTATTTCACTGACAATTTCACATTTTAGTCGATGAGCTATGCTGTGCAATCTAAACTGTATGATGATAGTGCCAAGCGTAAATGTAATTACAGTACTTTTGGAATATTTATTTTTCTCTGGACACTTCAGTTTATCTTATCAGTTTATTTTTATCTTCTATTTCTCCAATGACATTTGTGTCCTTTATTTATTTATTTATTTATTTACTTATTCTGGTGTAGTTAAGGCTATCAGGCCTTCTCTTCCACAACACCACAACACATACCGAAAAACAGATATATAATAATAATAATAATAATAATAATAATAATAATAATAATAATATAAGCTTAATAGGATGGACCGAAATGTTGAAACTTACTGTGACTATTTCGTTTATATGACATCATGCCATTTTTGACCAATAAAGTGTAATGGAATTTTGAATTCCAACCAATCACAGTCATACATCGCGATAATTTTTGCAGCTCGATTTATCACTATCAATTTATCGTATGGTTATTCTTTAGTTTAGTTAGTGTCGCCAACTGTTTCCCCGTAAATCGATAAGCATTAATCCATTGTACTAAATAAGTAGCAAAATTCTACGTCCACATCTACATCTTCATCTTCTAATTCCATGTCCATTGTATCTGAAGAAGATGATAGTCCTTCATAACAATTTATTGTTCATTTAATTAATGCATTAATCAGGTTATTATTTTGTAATTATAGTATAAAAAGTTTAAATTAAATTATGATTTCAGCAGATAATGAAAATGTAGTTTTGTTTTTTTATTTTATTTGGTTATTTTACGACGCTGTATCAACATCTAGGTTATTTAGCGTCTGAATGAAATGAATGTGATAATGCCTGTGAAATGAGTCCGGGGTCCAGCACCGAAAGTTACCCAGCATTTGCTCATATTGGGTTGAGGGAAAACCCCGGAAAAACCTCAACCAGGTAACTTGCCCCGACCGGGATTCGAACCCGGGCCACCTGGTTTCGCGGCCAGACGCGCTGACAGTTACTCCACAGGTGTGGACTGTATTTTTGTTATAATAACAAGAGAAATGCGCGGTACATGTGATTAAAATTGTTAACTGTGTATTTCGTTTTTTCAATTGGCATTACTGAATAACATCCAATTTCTTTATTGCAGTAATCGATATTCATCTATTTCAACTTCACAATGTCTGAATAGGTTAAGTATTCATCAACATATACAATTATTAACATTTTGTGAGCGAATTTTAGTGATAATATTATGTTTTTTTATTATTTTATTCACGAAATAGGTCTAGTCCTAATAAATGTTACTCGAGATACGAGATTACTATAGACAAAAGCTAAATATTTTCTTAGTGTTAAATTGCCACGCATTTCAGCGATATTTTACTACTTAATTAAATTATTATTCTCAGAACATGAATTTTACCAGCAATCGAAAAGTATTGGGAATACATTTGAATAAGGAACAAAAAAGGTTCCTTCCCAGGCAGGATTCGAACCACGAAAGTCTTAGTTACCAGTCTGTCGTGCTCTGGAGTGAACAAGGCTCTGAAATCAGCTACAAGGATCGGTCCGGTTTTTTTGCCACTACAATATAAACAAGAGAGATCCATAAAATCTGTAACGAAATCTGTTGTAAATAACTGATTTGCAGTAGCCAATTCCCTTTAGTTCTCTTCTACATTCAACAGATGGCATGGCATATGTACAGATACTTATGTAACAACAGTTTAATAAAATGTAAATCATTGAATATCTAACAGAGCTACGGTATGAAAAAGGAATATGAATAATGAGAGTGAGATGATATTACTTACACAATATAGAGAAGGTAAACATTTTCAGTCTTACTAATAAACCATGTATAGTTTTTATACGAGACTTATGCAGAGTTGAGACAGAAAACGTTACTAATAAACCGTGAATAAGCTATGGACGTATAAACAGGCTGTAACTATACAATGGGAATTGCTTTGCAGTAGTTATATGCGCGAAATCCCTTGTTTAAGCGTTGTATATAGGGAAAAAATGGCCGCCCCTCTAACAGCTGTTCGTATCGACTGTCATTTTATGATGATGGTTACCTTGTAACCACAGAAGAACAAACAAAAGATCATAGA